>NW_010206370.1:0-533 GCF_000695765.1 Mesitornis unicolor | reverse complement strand
CCCAAAGCGATGCAGTCTGTATGGCTGCTTAGTGCCGGTGTGCAGGTACACGAATTCCTGTGACAGCACTGTTGAAGGGCCACACTGTCCCAGCCACAAGGGGAAGATTCTTCCACTGCCTTCAGCTTGATGTGACACCCAGGGACAGGACAAGGACTTGCAGCCAGCAGGGTCCATGGCCACGTGCCCATGGCCACACACAAATAATGAACTCAAACAAGCTTTAATCTGCAACTGAAATGAAGCAGACAAAACTTCATTCACCAAGACAACATCCCACTGACCTTTAACAAATACAGGTTCGATATGCTGATTGGGAATATTACCAGACACAGCTAAGAATTCTTAAGTTTTGGCCAAACGATCCAAAATGTGCGCTCGCTCACTCACCAGAAAGGGAGGGCTCTCAATCTCGAGAAGTTACCTTAAGTAACTTCTTAAGTTACACCGGCCATCCCCGAGACTGGCACTCATAATACAGATCTGCTTTTCCAGAGTGACCTCTCTTGATACGCAGCCACTAAGCCAACCGT
>NW_010206369.1:0-2776 GCF_000695765.1 Mesitornis unicolor | reverse complement strand
TACAGAGAGGTTTCTCCTACAGATACAAAGATACAGAGAGGTTTCTCCTATAGACAGAGAGATACAGAGAGGTTTCCTATAGACATAGAGATACAGAGAGGTTTCTCCTATACATATAGAGATACAGAGATATTTCTCCTATACAGATATAGATAGATTTGTTCTATACAGATATAGATAGATTTATTCTATACAGATATAGATAGATTTATTCTATACAGATATAGATAGATTTATTCTATACAGATATAGATAGATTTATTCTATACAGATATAGATAGATTTATTCTATACAGATATAGATAGATTTATTCTATACAGATATAGATAGATTTATTCTATACAGATATAGATAGATTTATTCTATACAGATATAGATAGATTTATTCTATACAGATATATAGATTTATTCTACAGATAGATATATTCTATAGATAGATATATATGGATCTATTCTATAGGTTTATTCCATAGATATGGATCTATTCTATAGGTTTGTTCTATAGATATGGAAATATATTCTATAGATATATTCTACAGATATGGAAATATATTCTATAGATATATTCTATAGATATACAGATATATTCTATAGATATAGATATATTCTCTCTATATATATTCTATATATAGACAGATATATCATGTAGAGAGAGATATAGAGATACTGATACATTATATATAGAGATATATATTAAAGATAGACAGATAGACAGACAGACAGACAGACAGACATCAAAGCCTAGCTTAGTCAATAGTAGCAGCCCCAGACTCATCTGCAGCTTTTAATTAAGAGGAGACAACCTTAAATCGTAGACTCACAGGATGGTTTGGGTTGGTAGGGACCGTGAAGGTCACCAGGCTGTTAAAAGCCCCATCAGTGCGTTATCATTAGTTACAATTGCTATTAATAGGAAACAATATTCCAGATGAAAGCCACCATTTAGAATTATTAAGGTCAGAAGGGACCTCTAAGATCATCAAGTCCAACGTCAACCCAACCCCACCACAGCCACTAAACCACGTCCCCAAGTGCCACATCTGCTATAAACCAGCTCAAAACACGAATACAAAGGCTGTCCAACACTATCCAACTCCCTTTTTGCTTGGGATTCCTTGTGAACCGCCTTTTGGGAGCAGAACAAATGATGAAATGTATTCATTTCAAGTGAACCACCTTGTTGTTATCTCTATATCCACCCAAATTTGCAAGCCAGCCCGTGGTCCCACCAGTTGACAGCATCAGCATCCTCAAGGCAGCTCCATTGCATAGGGTCAATCATGCACCAGGAACCTTCCAGCAACAACAAATACATCCAGAAATAAAACATATCTTTTTCTTATGGCCCTTGTTCTGAATTCAATCTGTGCTTCCACCCAAAGCAATAAAACCAAGCCCATTTAGAGCAATTTATGGCATATTTCATAAATAAAACCCCTGATTTGGTAACTAATTGGGGTGAGTTGAGCAACCAGCTCTTTAGTAACTATTAATTATTGCTCCCAATATTAGTTATTACTCTCATGATGGCATTGATCTTGATATCATCTCCGTACTCTACGTCCATCTCTATCTCCCTCCTCATTTTTCTTCCCAACCAGGCTAGATATCCATGGGAAATTTATATTTTTATATATTATGCAAGAGATTACTTAAGCATTAATCAGATTTATCTAGGGGATAGGGGCAAAACAGCTCATTCCCCAGGATTATTAATAAGCATTTTAAATTTAACCTCTTTTTTTTTTGGCTAAAGGTCAGGATACAGCTAGCTCATAAAGTAACCTCAGCAATGCTACTTATTGGGAGAGCTGAAGTTGGGATAAATCTGATGTTGGAATTTATTATACATTATATCCATCTTATATGTAGTATATTATACGTTATATCTATCTTATATGAAGTACCTTAGACATTATCTATTATATGGAGCATATGATACCTTATATCTCTGTCTTATATGGAGCATATGATACCTTTTATCTGTCCTATATGGAGCATATGATACCTTATATCTCTGTCTTATATGGAGCATATGATACCTTATATATCTGTCTTATATGGAGCATATGATACCTTATATCTGTCTTATATGGAGTATATGATACCTTATCTCTCTGTCTTATATGGAGTATATGATACCTTATATCTGTCTTATATGGAGTATATGATACCTTATCTCTCTGTCTTATATGGAGCATATGATACCTTATATCTCTGTCTTATATGGAGCATATGATACCTTATATATCTGTCTTATATGGAGCATATGATACCTTATATCTGTCTTATATGGAGCATATGATACCTTATCTCTCTGTCTTATATGGAGCATATGATACCTTTTATCTGTCCTATATGGAGCATATGATACCTTATATCTCTGTCTTATATGGAGCATATGATACCTTATATATCTGTCTTATATGGAGCATATGATACCTAATATATCTTTCTTATACGGAGCATATGATACCTAATATATCTTTCTTATATGGAGCATATGATACCTTATATATCTGTCTTATATGGAGCATATGATACCTTATATCTGTCTTATATGGAGCATATGATACCTTATATCTGTCTTATATGGAGTATATGATACCTTATATATCTGTCTTATATGGAGTAGGAGATACCTTATATCTGTCTTATATGGAGTATATGATATCTTACACATCAATTATATGGAGTATGAGATACTTTACACATCTATTATATGGAGTAGGAGATACCTTACACGTCTATTATATGGAGTATATGATACCTTAC
>NW_010206368.1:15552-40675 GCF_000695765.1 Mesitornis unicolor | reverse complement strand
TCTGGGATTCAGTGATTCTGTGATCCCTGCACATGTGTCTCTCCAGTGCCTGGGTTATTCCCTTTCCTCCTGGGATACACATCCAATTTCTTTTCTCTCCTGATGTCAAGACTCCAGGAGGCCCACGAAAGAAGGTTGTAATGCCTGGCACTTTTGACCAAAACATTCAAATATGGATACATCTGGTTCAGAATATGGCAGATGTTTGCTAAAAAACTAACGTTCTCCAGCACTTTCAGACATAGGGAACACAGCTCGTGTGGAGAGCCTGGTTGCAAATCTCTTGGTCCATATTATCTTAGTATATCTCACTCGTGAAATACAACAGGGGAAAGTGCTCCCAGTGGTAGTTAAACGTTACTGCTCTGATCTTTGTTCTACGGGTTTGTGGCTTTATTATTTTACAAAGGTCAGCATTAATTCAGCAATTTTCTTGCCTTTATTCCAGTAAAAACCTTACCATATCAGTTTGTTCTTGGCAGTTTATTATTCATAGTCTTGTGTCTGCTGTTCAAAGCTTAATGAAAATCCTGAGAAATATGATTTCCCACCTGTCTGTCTCAGTTTAGTGCTTATAACAGTTCTGAGGAATTGCTTTGCCTGCTCTGTCCATAATTACAGCTGTAACATGTAGTCAAGCTAAAGCCGAAGGAGCAATGCTGACACCTCGCTCCCTTCTCCTTTTCAAGTTAAGTACAATGGGAGTATGAGTCTGTCTGAATTTTGCAAGCATTTCAAATTATATTTTCTGAAATTATATTTTGTTCATTTGGCCTGAGACTGCGAACGGGTGCTCTGGGGAGCTGGGACTGGCGCTGGGCTCAGTTGTAGCCTGAGCATCCTTGAGCAAATCCCTGATGCCGAGGTCTCCACGTGGTGAGGACACGACCCCTTTTTAAGGGCTGCAGTGCTATAAATGCTGCTGACGGATGAAGCACGCTGAAAACTGTGTTGACAGAGTCCAACAGAAGCACTCAGGTACTGAGACATCTCTCTCCTTCTTTCTTTACCATGCCAGATTCACCTTGCTTTGCCGCCCTGAGCCTTAGCGGGGCTTTCGAAATTAGCTTTGACCTTTTAGGTGGCTTGCTTCATCTAATGAGCGTGGCAGCGTCTTTAACGAACATCAGAGCCTGGTGCCGACTCAGCTAATTTGATTGCAGTTTATGCATTAATCAAAACCCTGATAGCAATCTGACCTTGACTAGGACATGACGATGCTCAACGTTGGTCTGCTCTTCCCTTTCAGTGCTATGGTGGGACAGTGCAGCGAAGAAGGGCCTCAGAACCTGCCCGTAACCTGTGTTCCCTGGCACTGTTTGCCCTCTGCGCTATTCACAAAGGCATCGTGGCTTTTTCTTCTTCACTTGCAGGGATCAGGTGCTGTTATTTTATTTCCCACCCCCTTTTTTAGGTCATCATGTTGTGAAACTTGAAAAAAAACCCACCCTGTGGAAAATGAACTTCTCTTGGAAACTCAGAGAGTACATCTATTCAAAGGGAGGGTTGCTTCCTCATTTGTGAAATTAAAAATGGAGAAACTTGCCTACAGGCTTCTAGCAAGGCAGGTAGGTAACTTCCATAACACAGCAACTCCAGCGAGTACTCTGGGAGATGATGACAGACAGTCATTAATTTAACAATTAGTAAAGTATCGATTCACGATGTCTTAAAATTTTTTGTTGCCATTGAACCAACCAATAACTTATCTGGACAGAAGTAATGTTTGGTTCAAGGTTTCCATTAAGCTTACAGCCTCTCCCCAGTCTATCATCAGCCGGGCCTGGTCCCAACCATCTCCCACCTGACAAAAAGTGTGACAAAAAGTGCCGTCCTTCGTACTTCCCATATCCATCCCTCTGCCATTTGTGGCTTCGGTGGCTTTATCATGGTAGCAGTCAACACAGACAGAGGTGGGAAACCACAGCACCTTTTTGCAAACCTCATCGAGGGCAGAGACCCCCCCAGAGGTGTAAGCATGCCCTGTGGAAGGGCACATAAAGAAATCCCTCTTAAAAAACTTTATTAGAGATGAGGTCTCATATCCATGTCTGTATCCAGACATCCAGCTACAAAATACATTTCTGGTCCCTCCTGCTATTTATCCCCAGATGCTCTTGCCTTGATTTAGGTGTCTAAAATACTTCAGATGAATTCCATCCTAAAAGCAGCAGGTTTTGCCTCCTTGGCTGTGAGGGGAGCTTACCTAACCCATCTGTGGCTGTGGCGCTGTGTATCTCTGACTTTAGCTGCAGTTCTGTCTGTGTCTGTCTGTCTGATGGGTTTCCCCCTGTAATAGTCAGCAGTGGATTTTGGGCTCCCAGCATCCCTGTCATAATCTATTTTGTAAGTTTTGGCCGGGAGAGCAAGGACAAGGCAAAGTTTGGTGACCTGCCTAAAACTGTGTAGTGGATGAAACCTGGGCTGTACCCACCTTCGCAATCTGAATAAATAATCTAAGGTTCAGAAAAGGCTGAAGACTCAGTCGACTTGGAGAAAGCTTTGACTTTGGGGAAAGCTTTGATCTTGGGCAGCTGGGTTTGGAGTCCTGAAAGTCCCCAACAGGGACCTCAGCTTTATTCCCAGGTTTGTCTCTGAGCTGAAGAATCACCTTGTGGAAATGATTTCTATAACCCTCTTGTATTTCCCTCTCCTCAAGCTTTGTCCTTCTTGTCTGACTAGAGAGTAGCAGCTCCCTTTCCCTCTAACACTATAGGGCCTTCGGTGGCTGTTGGAGCTTCTGGCTGCTCCTGAAATGTAAATATTAATTATGTAGAGAATACATTAAAAATGCTATTAAAGCTGCAGATGGGGCAGGCTGAAGGACAAACAGTTCAGCTTTGGCATGTCTCTGGGATGAAGAATAAACTTTTGAATGTCTTTGAGAGAAGAGATTGTGTCAAAGCGTCCGTTTTCCTTTTAAACAAAACAGATTTTATTGCATTTTAGTGCCCTTTGCTTTTCATTTCTATTTCTGGAGGAGGCAGGTGACCCTGCCCTGAGAAAATATCAGCAAAATGCAATCGCTGTTTGCTACACTTCCGTCCGTTGAAAATTTCTGATGCATTTGCAACTTTAAGACCCTTTCTAATGCAGTATTTGGGGCAGGTTACTTTTTCCAAGGCAAAGTGAACCCTGGTCGTTTTGCCCAATCCCCTCCAAGGTAAAAATTGTAAAAGCAATCGCAGCCCACAGGTCCCTCCTTCACACAGCCCTGTCCTAAGCTGTGTGCCATTTCCCAGCTACCGCAGCCGTCCCACCAGCTCATCCGCTGTTTCTGCCCATCCTGGCTCCTGCCGAACTCCCGAAGGGGTCCCAGCAGCTCCGAAATTACAGCTGCAAGGAAGAATAAGCGCAGCAGCAATTCCACGGCGTGCAATGGCACAGCTGGCTTGATAGGCCAAGGCCGGCTATTGATCTTCCAGCGCTCACTGCGTAGCGCCGCCGAGCTCGTCAGCACTTCTGTAATTAGCTGCTGCTCAGGGTGAGCAAAGATTGGCAGAACGAAACCCATGACTACTCCTGTGTGGATTTTTTTCCTTTCAGTGCCGCAATCTCCTTTCCAGCAGTGTCATTCTCCGCTGCCTTTGAAGGTCTGCGTGGTTTTCAGTCGGTTTTTTTCTTCTCAGTTTCTGGTTGGCACTTTGCAGTTGAACAATATTCCCGGGGGACAAATTTGAAGAGGGTTTGTGAGAGGAGAAATAGAGATGTCTGCAACCTGACAGGATCCTGGCACACGTGAAATTAAAATATTTCCCTTTCGTGGCGGTGCTCTTGTCAACGCAAGACTGACATCCAAGCGTAACCTGGAAATGGAGACCTCATTAGCACATCTCCGGGTAGGTGTGCTGAGGTGGATCTCTCTCAAATGCAGGCACGCATTTATTTGGGTGGCTGTAGGTAGTTTCTGGGTGCCACTGACTGGTCCATCTCTCTGGACCAAGGAGCGTTTTCCCTCCTGTTTTACGCTTTATTGCTTGAATTCAGTCTCCAAATTAATTCCTATTTTGGCCTTGAACCCCTTCAAGAAAGAAGTGAGATTTCTGCACTATAACGAGAGCAAAAGGCTCCAGCCTGTTTGTCGTGGGATAATTATTTTTTTAAATGCCCCCTTTTACAGTTTAGTTTTCTGGCAATTCTTTATTCTCCTCTGGCTTAAATGAAGTAGAAGATTCACAGCCTTGAGATACCCTTAAAACACGAGGCCAAGGTGCCCATACTTTGCAGATGGTTTGTGCCTTTCTCCTCAGAGCTCCTGCTTGTTGGCTCACCTCTGCCTTCAGCTTCCTCCACCGTTGGCCGTGTCGGGCACAAAGTGGCTCCATCGAGTGCCCTTCAGCAAAAGAAGGTTCCTGCTCGGAGGGATTTACTGTCTTAAATTGGCAAAAGCTGAGAGGAGAGGAGGTGCGGGGATGCCGTGGTGTCAGGCAGCAGGTCAGCGATGCAGCCGGGCACACGGCTCAGGTCTCATCTCCCCTCCCGCGCCGTCTTCACAGGGCAACAGGGTCACCGATAAAACCAATTTGGAAAATCAAGCTGTTAAATATAAATGTGATTTGGCTTTAATGGCGCTGGAAAGCTGGGGAACAGGTCAGGTCCGAGAGGGCTGTGTACAGCTATGTCTGGAAATAAATTGTATCCCTGGAACCGAAATGAAGGGAGATTGCAAATATTGGAAGAAAACATTAAAGCTACGAAAAATACTACAGCAAAATCCTGTCTAAGCACATACAGCGCCTGCTGGCTTGTCTTTTCATGCAGACTGTGCTTTATGCAAATAAAACAAAAAAAAAAGAGGAAAGCAAATCACCTCAGAGAGAATGAGCAACTAATGCACACTGAATATAAAAATCCATCCCGGTTCTTTTCTTTTTTGGAAGTTAGCAAAGGTCATCGAATCCTTTTAAGATTAATTCCCTTTTTAAAAATCCCAATTCTCCCGGATGCCATCAGATCGGTGCTTCCGATGACCACAGATATTATCTTGGAGCCAAACGCCGCCTTGCGCATCTGTCAGAGCTGCCCATCGCTGGCCTCGCACCGTGTTTCCCAAGCACAGATTCATCCTTGAGGCACGTTCCTGCTTGCTCGTTGTGCTCGCTGCTCGGGTTTAATGGCGTTAGCTCCTTCCCTCTTATCTTTGCTAAACATGGCTTTGAGGATACATTTTGCTTCCCTCACCCCAATAAACCAGTGTATATCCTCCCCCTCTTCTCTCTACACCTTTTCTTGGACTAAGGTTCATTTGGCTGCAGGCTTCTTTGGATTGCAGAAGGTGCCCTTTTCTTTATAAAGCAAAGCGATGGTCTCTAGATGCTGGGTAGCGATGCAAACCACCCTCCCTTCACCCATCTCCCTTCCCTGGTTGGGCAAACCTCCCTGCTCTGCTTCACATAACTTGGACGAATGGTGAGAGCATATCCGAGAGCTAAAAAGCACAAACCCACAAAATCAGTTGGGTTTCTTTTTCTGCTGACTTTGGTTCCCTTGGGGTGCGCTGATTTTCAAGCTTATTCTGCACAGCCCAGAGGGCTGATTGCATTTGAGATTCCTGTGTCCAGGAGCTGGGGTTTGAAGAAAGACAACAAATATTGTGTGAGTCAGGAGAGCCGGGGCACCGCGTTGGCTTGAATCTCTTCCCGGTGCAATCAATAGAAATTTCCATATGAACAGAGATAAGGCACTGCTAAGAGCGTTGTGGGGTGCACAAGATACTGGATTGAGCATCTGGTTTCATCCAGCATTGATGTTTAGGGGGTAAGTAAATTCTGGTCCTGGTCTGGTCGTGATAATGCTCAATTTCTCCAGTTAGTCTTTCTCTCACTCAGTGACAAGAAAGGATTCCCATGGAGCAAAATCAAAGGCCAAGAGAACGGAAAGGTCTATATGTCAAAAACCCCATCATCCACTCAAAGAGGTTGAAGCTCCTATTTCTGTCTGCTGGTGTGCTGCAGGGGAGAGCCACCTCTCTCTTAAATGCTGCATCTCTTATTTTATCCTGAGTGTGTCCAGCTTCAGCTACCTCAGCCTTCATTTGCAGCACTTTGCAAGGGCTCAGCCTATTTATAAGTCCCCCAGGTTCAGCCCACAAAGATGAAAAGACCTAAACGTGACAGTGACTTTGAAATATTTGGCCAGTTTATACAGGCAAAAACTTAATGGTAAAACGAGGCAGTGTTTGCTCGCTTTGTTTCTCTTCCTGCCGGATTTTGTTTCTACTTGGCTGTGACTTTGAAGAATAAGTCCATCACCCCTGTAAATTTTGTTCATTCTGTGTCCTTAACCACGTTCTCCAGCTTTTTCTCACTGTTAGAGAGCGGGCTGATGATGTGACCTGCATATTTGACATAACATCAATGAAGAAATAATGAATGGAGACCTTCTTTGGCGCTGAAGCCCATTTTTTAGGATGGACAATTGGAATGTGTCGGCTCTGATTGCTACATCAGGCGATAGCAGGTGCTTTGTCATCTCTAACTTTGATTTTCAGTAACATTCTCTTCTGCCTTACGTGGTCGTTTGTCTTCTCTTGGTAAATTCCCATCTGCACCCAAAATGAGTTTTCAGTGCCGTTATCGATGGATGGATATAGTCACTCTCTGTCCATTTAGTCTTCATCTGTGTCGATTCCCATGGTTTTTTGTGTCACAAATTAAGGAAGGGGTTTGTTTACCAAAATGCCTCTGTTGACATTTTTATGCATGTCCATTTATCAATATTTTTTGCTTCGAGAGTGATGTTACATTTGCTGAACGAGAAAGCGTTTTCATCCGAATAAGGGAGGTGTTGATGAGCAGTCTCTGGGTTCCTGGAGTCTTGGGACCAAACTGATCATGTGGGTCTATTCAGCCCATTTTAAATACTCTAAGAAGGAAAATATTAGTAAAAACATTGTAATACAAAATCAGGTGGATTCCCCTGCAAGTCAGAAGTCAATATTTTCAAGTTTTTGAGTTGAAATCATGTAGCATCATTGGATCTGGTTCTTTGGGTATAAAAGCAATGCTAATAAGCTTTTTGGATACTGTTGGTCCTTCAGTCCAGATCCATACAGCTTCCTACAGTACAATACAGCATTTCATGATGCTGAGCTCGCTGCGAGGACACCGAGTCGGTGGTTACCCCTCTCTCTTCATTCCTTTTCAAGCAGGAAGTGCCCACAGGAGGATTTAGCAGTCCTGCTAAATTTTACCCCTGTAACCTCCTCCAAAATAGCTTTCACCTTAAAGGCGCTGCACAGCCAGGCTGACATGCAAGGGGGGAATACGACAAAAGGAAAATCCATAATTTATATTTCCCCTGGTAAAGCACGGGAGCTTCACTTTTAGTCTAAAGCAGATGCCACAAGCAAATGCCATTCCTCTGTATCACAGGCAGATTTCCCTTTGCTCAGTTTTATCACTCCTGGAAAAGTTTGCTTTCCTTTAGCCTTTTAAATGTCACGTTTTAACAGCATTACTGCAGCCAGCGCCGCTCGTCGCAGAACTTTACAGCCGTGTGTACTCTTCTTATCTCTGTGCTGCAAGTCCAGACCCTATATCCACAGGCTGCTTTCAGCCACTATCAGGACTAATTCCCAAAACATTTCCAAGTGCTTTGGTTTTACTGTGGGTAAGCATCCTCCGTGAGCTCTGCTCTCCTAACACCATTCATTTCCATGCAGCTCCTGTTTGCAAGGGTCCAATCCGGGCTGCCATTCCCATTTGCCCACCTTTCTAATATATGAACCTCCAGAGTTATTTATTTTTAATAATTTGATGGTAAACCATAGAAAAAGTAATTTCTTCCCCCTGGTATCTGGTTACTAACCCTCTAGTTACTACTGAGTGCTGTGATATTAAGTGACAGTTCTTTAGGATGTTTAATTATCCCCCGAAAGGCCCCAAAGAGCTACTAATGGATCCTCTGGCTCCCGACACACATTTCTATTACCCCCTTTGCTTCTGGTGTTATTCCAGTAACATCAGAAAATGGCACAGGGCCCGCAAACACAGGAATTCTTTGCAATGTGATCTCAGTTGGCTTCTGTTCCCAATTCCAAAGATTTTTGCAGTTCACTGATCTGGAGTCACTCTAAATAGGTCTCTTTTGGGGTTTGCTTTGCAGTGTGATGAAATCATGGGTGCTTTTCCGTTCTCTTGTGTCATGGGAATTGGGGTTATTGTTTCAAACGTTCTCCCTGTGGCTGTTTTAAGTGGTTTGTGTCATTGCTTGGGGAGTTGTTCTGTCACCCGATGGCTGCTGCCCACCTGGGGAGAGGAGTTGGGAAAAGGAAAGGAGACCACAGAACCACACACAGAACCACAGAACATTAGGGATTGGAAGGGACCTCAAAAGCTCATCCAGTCCAATCCCCCTGCCAGAGCAGGAACACCCAGATGAGGTTACACAGGAAGGCGTCCAGGCGGGTTTTGAATGTCTGCAGAGAAGGAGACTCCACAACCTCTCTGGGCAGCCTGGGCCAGGGCTCTGTCACCCTCACTGAGAAGAAGTTTCTTCTCCAATTGAAGTGGAACCTCCTGTGTTCCAGTTTGTGCCCATTACCCCTTGTCCTATCATTGTTTGTCACCGAGAAGAGCCTGGCTCCATCCTCATGACACTCACTCTTTAAATATTTCTAAACATGAATGAGGTCTCCCCTCAGTCTCCTCTTCTGCAAACTAAAGAGCCCCAGCTCCCTCAGCCGCTCCTCAGAAGGGAGATGCTCCACTCCCTTGATCATCTTTGTAGCCCTACGCTGGACTCTCTCCAACAGTTCCCTGTCCTTCTTGAACTGAGGGGCCCAGAATTGAACACAATATTCCAGATGCCCATGGGTTGAAATAGAAACAGACTTAATAAAATAATTATAATAAAACACGGTATTGAGTTTGGGTCATCTGCCCTGGCTTTCACTGCCCCCAGCTTCTCCACTTGCCTAACTCAGAGCTGCTAAAGACATTGACCACTGCATAGCAGTGTTGGCCAAAAACTAAACCAAAGTGTCCTACCAACTTTGATGAGTACTGTAGACTCCTCAGAAATGCAGCTCTCCTGAACAGAAGACTGATTCTGTGGTTCTGTCCCAGCCAAACCAGGACATTTGACCATTTATCCCAGTCCTTACACATTGCCACCCTGCCTCCTTCTGCAGGGAGGGACCAAATCCCCGCCAGTGACACTCCTGATAAAGGCTTCTCTCTCGGAGTAGCCCAGTCTCTTGGACAGACTTGTCCCTTGGCCTTATAGAGAAATACCATGAGAAGTCTGATTTAAACGGTGGCAGAATGGTGTCAGGGAAAGCCGGTCACGAAAACCAAGTCATTTTTCTGACCGACCTTGGGCAAATACAGTCGGTTGTCTTGGAGCTGTTTGATTTTTCTTTCATTTTTACTTCTGTATGGTTTTTAATTGCCGTAGCTCGAAAAGACATCTATTCTGATTCCTGGTTACACGTTTTGTCTGGTGAAAAATGGGGCTGATCGCTGCCCAGGGAACGGCCAGCGTTTCACACCAACTGCTCGGGCAATGCCTTGGCTGCCAGATGTGTTTCAGAGCTGCACTGCTGCTTTTTATAAGCCGTGGAATACAGTTTGTAAGAGCAATCATCTTCCCAAATTGGTCATTACCAAAGTTAATGACCTGTTTATTAGAACATCAACCTTGGCTTTGCCTCATGCTGTTAATTAACAAATCTGTCATTAACTGCTGGTAGCCATGAATTTGTGCATGTGTGTGTGTTCGGGGGGAAGAGGATAGGGATGCTTCAGTAGCAACAGTGTATTTAAGGTGGTAATCCCCCCGTATTGGCAAGACCACCTTCTCACATGGTTTTCACAGAGTGCACCCTTCACATGTTGTCCGTGGATTTGTCTAATCCCTTTTGGGACCGGCTTTTTTTTTTTGCTGTTTTAATCAGATTCTGCACCGGTTTCTGCAGGTGCTCCCCGGTTCTGTTGTATTGTCAGCGAACGGCAGCTTCGCACCGACCTTGTCCCCGCCGTAGGTGTGATTTGGGGATGCGCTCGGAGGGACAAAGGACTGACCTCAGCGCAAAGAAATTGGCTCTGATCGAAACATCTCCCCACGACAAAATCGTTTGTTTTGCGAAAGGCACCCATAACTAATTAGCTATTTGTTATTTTCAAGAAAACTGCAATCTATAATAGTGAGGTCTGGCGTAACATCTGTCTCCTTAGAGAGGATTTTGAAAACCATAATTCAGGTGAGAATTACAGGTTTTATCCGCCTTTGTTGGGGATAAATGTATTTTGCCACTCCTCTCAGCCTCTGGTGCTAATTACACCGTCATAAAATGCCCCGGATCAATGAGGTTTCAAAACACGTGCACCCGTTGCAGCCTTTCCTTGGGTCTGCTCCTCCTCTCTGTGACCGAGTCCTGTGTGCATCCCTGCGTGGGTGCAGATCCAGCCAAAAGTGGCTGAGGTACCAAGGGGCTCTTTGGGTAAAGGGCATTGGTGGATAAAGAAAGGAGAAGAGGAATGGACTGCTGAGAGGAGGCTGTTTCATCCTCCCTGGACAGATATAAGGCACAATAAAATGTAAGCTTTAAGAGAGATGCAGATGAAACCTTGATCCCAGAGCTCGCTCAGCTGGCAAAAGCCAGGCCCTTTTGCTTTCCATCAACTCAGCTCCAGTCTCAGTGCTCCTCTAGAGAAGCAAAATAAATGGGATATTTCAGAACAGGTGCTTCAAAGCTGTTTTAACCTTTGAAATGTACCAGTGTACCTTTTATTTGCTAAATAAAAAAAGAACAAAACAAAAAATACTCTATTCAACAAGTCGTCAAGGAATGAATGCAATGAAAGACTCAAATCTTAGAAAGCCAGTCTAGTTTTAGGGTAAAAACAAATTAAATCTCTTTTCTGTGACTTTGGCTGGCAGGTGTCTTAGGAGGCGTGAAGTCAGAGGTATTTTGTAGGCTTCAGGCTGCTCTGCCACCTAATCAGAGCCCCGGTCCCCTTGGAGCTCTAGTATGATACCTCATATAAATAGCCAAATTAGAGAAGCCATCAAAACAACCCGCAGCTCTGGCCACCGGAGCCTTCATTTAAATGGGAGGAATATAAATGGCAAATAAGCAAATGATTCTTCCATTTGTGGCAAAAACCCTACCCTTCACATTGAGTGTTTGATGTGTTGATTATAATCAGGCTGCTTACTGAACACGCTCAGAGCAAGGAGGGGGGCAGGATGGAGCTGGAAGCGTCGTGGTTTCAGTAAATCATTGCTTAAAAACAGCGGTCTCCTTACCAGCTAAAGACCTTCTCGTCTTAAGTGCATCTGGCATTGTCAACAAATCCCGTGTCTTTTCGCTTGATTGATCATGGGCTTTAAAGAAGTGGTTCTTTCCCTGATAAATGAGATATCATATGCATCCATCTATTGCAGAATTGCTGGAGATAATTAATCACTGCCATCAGCTCATTACAGCTCTTAAGGGTACGTGCGAATATCCTCTAAGCTACCAGAACAAAAACTCCAGGCGGAAGGTTAATGGTACTGTGAAAATCCAGGTGACATTGCAGGAGAGTTCAGAATCACTGCCTTTTCGGTTTGGTGCTTGCACCACTGGATCTCCGTGAGACCCCTCGCCCGGTGCCAAGGTTTCCCAGTGGGAAACGGAGCAGCGGTGCCAGAATTGGAGCATGGGAGCAGACCTGTTGGCCAATGATGATAAATGTCCACTTTAGGAGAGGTGACTGTGGCTCCACTGCTTTGCCAGCCCAGGTCCGTGTGTCTGCATTGTTTTCTTTCACAGGGTTGTCTTTAAAAGCAGCAGCGTAAGATCAACCCTGGCTTGCTGAGCTGTTGGGAAAGATGATGATGAGATTTTCTCTCTCTGCCAGCAGTGAAAATCAGAGGCTGAAATCCAGAGGCTGAAATCTCTCACCTGCGTGTGTGCAGCTCCCTGGGAAGTCACGGACCTCACACCTCGCTAACTGATGCCATTCATCTTGATATATTACCTCCTCCTGAATCTCTCTCTCTTTCAAAGCCTTTGGTAGAGTGCAGATAAATGGTGAAAGATTTGTTTTCTTTACCCACTCCTTGCTTTGTACAAACACCTGCAGGGTGTCTGCGGGCTGGTCAGGCTCGGTTTGCCCAGGAAACAGAGGCTTGGAGGGACCAGGAGAAATGGCCAAACACGTTTCCTAAGAGATTTCTTTCATAATCAACTTAGAGGCTTCGCTTGCAGGGTCTGTTCGAGATGTGGTACTAATAATTGCAGTAGAAAAAGAAGCTACAGCATAAAACACGCAGGAAACTGTAGGAGATTAATTTTCAAAAAGGAAGACTCCTGTTTTCCCTGCTTCTCTGGTTTTCTGAGTAGGATTATGTGTGGACAGCAAGGTAGCAGTTTTGGAAAGGATGCAGTTTTAGAAACATATTCCTGAGTTTTAACAGAAATGAAACCCATCTGATTCTGAAACTCGGGTGTTCAAGGCTTTGATTTGGGATTGTCTCAGCAGAAGGAACGAAAGGCCCCAGCTTGGGGGAAAAAGCAACGAGTGCCCCCTCAATCTTTTCAACAAAGACTTTGTTGGAATTTATGGGGTGAGGCATAGGCAAAGTAAGTGGTTGAAGGGGGCAGAAGGCTGTGGAACCAACAAGATGGTGACACTGGGACAAATGGGACATTGGAGACAAGTTCTCCTTTAAATTTCCGGAGGAATTTTACTCCCTGTTGTCTCTGTCAACTGCAGTAATCCTCCCACTGGTGAAATACAGAAGAGGAATGGCAGGGACTTCAGGTTGTAGGCCCGGTCCAGGCAATTTCGGCCTTGACTGAGTGAAGGATCTCAGCTCATCCTTAACTTGACATTAATGAATAATCCCATCTTCAAACAAGGGCAGCTTGCTTAGATCTGCCCTCCGAGATGGTCTCAAAGCGCCGAATGTCCTTTCTTTGACCTTGCTAAAAGATTCAGACCCATATGTTGTCATAGGGAACCTGTTCAGAGAGCAGAGGGGGCACCCAGAAACCATGAGAGGACAAATAAGATGTTGGCTTCACTGCAGCTGAAGGCGGAGGAACAATGTGCAGAGCTGCAAGGAATTTCTGTACTGAAAGACTCGGATTTGTTTGAAGGCTGCTAAGGGATACGAACCCATGCACTTAAAAGGAGCTGCCTTTCAAACACAAAACAAAACCACGCCGGCCCTGTGAAAGGGAAGAATAAAAGCAGCTTGATGTATTCTGCTGGTGAAATTAGAAAGCAGACATGTATAAAAGCCAACGAGCAAACTGTGCGAGTCAAGAAATATGATGTGCCCTGTATTCTTTTAATAGTTTATTACTTAGCAGATTACACAATGTTTGACACTGATCCTTGAAAAGCCTCCTGCCGTTTAACACTGCTCTGCAAGAAAATGCTATAATCTGTTCGTGCGCCACGCTGCCGCTGTAACACCGAACTTGTGGGGGAATAGTTCCCTTCCCTTCAGCCTGTCTGTCACGTTGCTTAAAGAAAGAGAGGAAACTGCGCCTCCTCTCCACCCTCTTTTCCCTGATTACAGCCCCCCAGCCCTGATTGCTGCTCCCTGAGAGCTCTCCTCCTGCCTGGCTTCTCCTCGCACTCGCCCTTTGCCGGCGTTGCTCAGAGACTGCAGAGAGGATGGCAAGAGGAGACAGAAAATTGCAGCGGAGGCAGCAAGGCAGCGGTAGGTGGAGGGAAAGTGAATATTTCCCACCGTCAGGGGAAGAGGCTGAGCCGCAGCAGAGGGTGAAGGGCCTCATAGGCAGGGAAAGGCTCTTCTGGTTGGGATTAGGGGTCCCACTGAAGGGTGCGGGATGCAGAACCACGAGGAGGCCTGGAGCAGCACACTTGTTCTTTCACTGTATCAGTGCTGTAAGAGATCCCTGACAATGCAGTTCTTGAATCTTTCTCTTCTTCAATAGTTATAGCAGTAGCTGTTGGAATTAATTCTGACTAATTTAATTATAGGTATAAACCAGGTCTTTTTCAAAGTGAATTATAGTTTCCTTCCATAGTATGTGGTGGTTAAGCACTGGTAATTAAGGGTTTGAATGAGGGCTTGACAGTGCATTTTCCCATAATTGAAATTGCACTGCAAAGCCCGTAGTGTTTGCAATCCAATCCACACCATAAGCTTTCTCTGCTGTTTTATTTTTAATTTTGATGGCAATATAGAAACATATATATAAAGGTAGGTTACCTCGAGCGGCTGCCTTATATCAACCTGCTGCTACCTAAGAGGCCTAATAATATTTTAAGAAGTTTATCTGTGTAGTTCGGTCTTAAAGAGGCAGGTGGGGAGATGACGGTGCTGTGAGTCTGAGGTGCAAGTGTCAGTCCCCTTGGTATGGGAAGGGAGAGGGTTTGAATTTAGCCTCAAATCTCTGGCTCTGACCCTCCAAGCTGGAAAAGCCTCTTGAAAGCTACGGAAAGGGCTTTTGTTAGGGACACCTAGTTCTTTCACTGAAAATTTGTTGGTGGATTGTGGACTTCAGAGAGCTCAGGGGGCCATAACGGGGTCTTGGCCTTATCTCCAGTGAGCCCTGGGTGCTGCTCCTTCGGGGTGAGGGCTTCTGCCCAGCCAGGCCCCTCCTTTGCTTCAACCTGGCCACACAATGGCTTTAATAAAGTGTTTGCTATTTAATCCAAGTAATTCAGAAGCACAAACCCACCTCGGCACATGGTGATGGGGAAGTGCCAAGGGCCGTGGTCACAGGCAGTGCCTGTTTCTGGGCAATACCTGTCCTGGGACCAGCTGTAGGTACACCCAGCATCTGGATGGGTTTCTGTGGCCTTTAAATCCATCAGGAAAATGAGCAGGTTAAGGAGACGTTTAAGGAGCCATTAGTTTGCTCAACGTGGAGTTCCTACAATTTCTGGGTGTCTCTGGTTGCAGGTTTAGGGGTAACCCTCCATGCTACAGTAGATTCAGGCTCTGTTCACAGTAAAATTTGGCATGGGGTGCATCATGGAGATGTTTTTGGAGCTGTGACAGGAGCTGGGTGTCAGTGGGAGCTTTGTGCCCAGCAGGGAATGGCCGGGGGCTTTGGTCTCTCCTGCTTCCACGCAACAGCTGGACAAACAGCCCACCAGCTCCAAAATCCACAAAATTAGGGGAGCTTTACACACCGCACACTCTGTTGGCTTTGTACCAGGCCAAGCAATCTGTTGTGTAAAAATAGACGTCCGTTCCCTGCTAGGGGATAAAATGATAGCAGTAGAAGTGAGTGAAGAAGGAGGAGGGATGCAGTGCCGCTCAACGCAAAGGCGGCATCGCCTGTGATGGACCCAAAGGTCCTGCACGGTCACAGGAGAGGCAGCAAACGTCAGTCCCTTCTTCTGTCTTCTCCAACTTTCCCCTCAGCCATGGAGGGAGGAAAAGTTTTCACATTGAATTTGCAGTCTTTTGTCAGGTTGTCATAACCTTAACATTATTTAAATGTAATTTTTTAGTCTATGAATTTGAATTATCCATGGATTCGATTCATTACCAACACATGCCTAGTAGCCAGTTTCTAAATTATGTTGCTGCTGACTTGAATTATTATAAATAAGACTGTGCCAAATGTCAATTGATTATTCAGGAGTAATCAATAGAGAGAGAGAAAAGGCAGCTTTGGTTGACTAACGGCAAATGATTTTTATTCCACAGTCCTGGAATTTAGAGGAAGGCGGTAAGTTAGGCTGCATGCCAGCCCCAAAAAACCCTTGCGAAAGAAAAGCAACGTTTGCTCCCTTACAAATAGGAACCAGCAAATCTGCCATGAGCTCCCTGCCGGTGGGGCCACCAACACCCCTGGCAAAGGCTTGCGACTGGTAACACTCCAAATTTTGCCCCTGCCTTGTCCTTGGACCAGTCCAGAGGCTGGGTTGTCCCAGGTTTTATTCTCCTCCAGCACAGGTGTCTGTAGGCGGTGGCATTTTCAACTGCAACGTCAAAACTCACCAGAGCTGATCCGCCAGGACCTCAAATGCTTGAGGTAATCCCCAAAACCAGGGAAATTCATTTACCTGGTCCCATGACACCCTTCCATCGGTGAAAACAGCAGCAATCCTGTCCCAGAGACATAGCCAGCCCCTAGATCTGCTTACAGCTGCATTTCCAGGCTTATTTCTAACAAACAAATTAAGACACGAGTAAAATTGTGAATTTTATTACCGTCACAGGGGAAAGGCTGTTATCTCAGTGACAGATCCGCAGCGGCGTCGACTCGGGCACTTGTGTGGTATTTGCTGCTTTTCTGAAAGCTGCTGGAGCCCTGCGACTGCAGGGTTCCCTGTAATTGCAGAGCAATCCAGCACTCGAGCAAATAAATAAATTACGTGTTTCTAGATGCTGCCAAGGAAAGCCTGAGAAAGTGAACTTAAAGGGAAATTTAGGAGAATCCTTGGTTATTTTTGATTTTTATTTTGAAAATCCTTGTTTGTTTGTCTGTTTGTTTTAAAGAAGATATTCGAGTCGGGGTAGATTTTTTTTTAAAAGCTTCCCTAATAGGAAAACACTAGAAAGTTTTTAGCTATTTAGCAGGGAAACATGAAAATCACAGCCTGAAGAAGCACTGCGCAGCCTGAGATATTTACCGCCCCTCTCAAACCACATCATTGCTGTGCAGTCACAGTCAAAAAAGCTTTGGGGGTTTTGTTTTGGGGGCCGGTTTAGAAGTTTTCGGAAGTTTTAGGAGGTTTGGGGTGGGGTTCCCGGGTGTGCTGGTGGCCGCAGGGGCTGTGCAATCGCTGCTGCAGGTGTGGGAGGTGCTGGGGCAGTTGGTGCTGATGGGCCCCAGCTGTGCCATGGGGGGGGCTTATTTGCAGCTGGGGTCGGTGGGAGCTGTAGGGTTGGGGCAGTGCTGGGAGGAAAGGACAATGGATGAGCTGGATGTTTTTTGGAGCTCCTTGGAATCGAGGTGAAGCAGGTAGGTGGTTTTTTGGGGTGTGTGCCACTTGCTGGCTGTGTTAGGAAGGGCTCGGACTGCTTTTATTACTGTGTGTGAGCTGGAAGGGCTGTGGTTTGCTGTGTTTGATATGGAATGAGGCAGCAAAAATCACCTTTGCAGCCTGTTGTGCCTTTGCTTTGTCCCACAAGGAGGCATTTCAGGGTAGCTCCACAAATAAATCTGGAACTGGGTCTCATGTGGACTGCCCAGGATGTGTGGGGCAAGTGGACATGCTCAGCTGGGATGGGGGTGAGGAGCTTTCTGAGCTTTTGCAGAGCTCTTTTTCCTCCTGCATCCACAGTCCCCATGCAATTGGGCTGTGGAGCCGTTCCCTTCCCTGTGCTCCGAGTGCCACCTTTATCCAGGAGGGACAGCTGGGTGGCTCCCTCCTCTTTTCTAGCAACTTCTGTGTGCCACCGTGGCTTTAGGCTTTACCCCTAAGTACACAAAAACCCCCCAAAAGCTCCAGCATGCAGAGCAAACCTGGGGCAGATGGCACAGTGTGGCTGGGCTGAAAGTTGCTTGACAATTGTTGTTTTCTTTGTGCCAGGCTGATCTGAGCCACCCTGTGACCTCCATTACCTTTCTGTTTTAATGAGCTTTTGGTTTTCTGGTGGGTCTCTGTGCCTTGTGGTCGCAGAACGATGTACCAGTGACAGATTATGGAGTCCTGTGTGAGTGCTAATGAGTGCATTAGTAATTACCTGGATACTAAGCCACTAGGAACCACCCCACAGCAGTGACCTCTTTGTATTGATGAAACCAGGCTGGTTTGGTTGTTTTATGTGTTGTTAATCAGGAATCTGGAGGATGGTAAATGTCCCTGGGAAAAGTCTGACTGCTACAATGTATTTTTGGGTGGCTGATGTTTCCTGAGTGGTTATGGATTCACTTTTGGATGTGCCATTGGTGCTTACCCCGGTGCAGCTCTTGAGTGAGCCAATTAATGGGGAAAAGGACTCTGCCCACTTCATATCATGTGGCGAGCATCAGGAAAAGGTGATGGTTGATGTGACTGAGGGTCCTGGCACTCCATGCTCCTCCTGGAGGTGCTTAAGCACAGATTTAAAGTGGTGGGAAAACCTCTTTTTGGCACCGAAATAAATGTATCGGCTGGGATGGTTAACAGGGAAAATTCTCGCAGATGGAGCTGGTGAGGATGGCAGCCAAACCATTGCCAAGAGCTGTGAGTTGCCTCCAGGTTAGCAGCACGTGCAAGTATCGAGATTTCAGCTGCTAGAATATAGCACCTTTAATTCTTTCTATTTCCTGGGAAGTTGTAGCTGAAAGAATATTTATGTGGTCAAAAATTTAACCTTTTCTTTTTGAGGATACCTCCGCACGCAAAGCGCCTGTGTGACGGGTGAATGGGACGCGCGTTCAGGCCGACTGCCAGCGCGCTCCTCGCGTCAGACACCCAAATGCCACCGCCGTGACAAAATGTTCCCGTGCGTACGCGCGCTCGTGCCGCGAAGGCTGCGAATTTCGGAGCGCTTCGATCTGTGAAATGTGTTGGCATAGGGAGCGTCTTTCTAAGAGACTCATTGCTACAGTGCTGCGTGTCGCTCCAAAAACTTTCCACGCGCTAGATAGTATTTTTTAAAAAAAACCAACAAGAATTAATTGCTTGGCTTGAAATGTGGTGGAATAACTCAAGAGAGGGAGGCTTTTAAACGTGACATAAATCAATGGGAGCCCTAACTCAGGATTTTCTGCAAGCAGGAAGGAATCAATGCGCTTGGAAGGGTTGTTTTCAAAAAGCACCTTACTTCAAACCCTTAGAGCAGCATCCATGGTAAAAATAGTGTGTGGGGTGGGGTGTTTGAGTTTATTTTTTGTCTTGCTCTTTCTACCATGCTTTTACCAAAGTTCTGTGGTGTGGGTGCTTCCAGACTGAGGACCTGGTGATTCTTCTGCTTTGATGTCTTTCAGCTTTCACCCCGAGTAGTGTTTTTACCCTTTCAGGCACCTTGGTGTTGTAGGGGAGCGCTGTGCATCAGCAAAGTCGGCAAAACCCCATTTCCATGCTAATATATGGATCAATTGAATGCTTTCACCTGCAAGGAACTGAAGCTCTCCAGTTCCAGGTTGCTTTTTCCATGGTTTGTAGTGAATGCAGAGGGCACTGGCAAACCAAGCACCCGTTCTTCACTTCGACCGGCACAGGAAAATCCTGAATGAGTGAGATAAAACGAAATCTGTGCCGTGGTGGTTGGACAGCAAGGGTGGCCAATTTCATTGCAGTCAGCCCATGTTTACAGGTGTTCACTGCCCATCCCGGGGAGCTGGGCTGCCTGGCACCGCTGCAATTTGTAAATGGCTTCATTTAGGTGTCACCGATGAACTAATTTATGGAAGCTGTAATTAGTGATGATGGGACTGCGGGTGGAAAGCAGTAAGCGGTGACATTACTTAGTGACTTCAGGAGGGATTTTGTGTGTCCAGCAGCTGGCTGCTGTGTGTAAGGGAAGAATGACAGCAAATGAGGGAAAACAAAATAAAAAACCCCACCAAAACAGTGAAACAGAAACAGAAAAAAAGGGATGCACATCTAGGAAGATGGATGGGAAATTCAGATCTTCTGAGTGATTGATAACCTGGTTGTAGGTTGTCATTTTCCAAGCAGAAAGGCATGTTATAGCCATGGGCACGCTGTAACAAATGTACTGAGCCATGTAACTTCCCAGTGGTGCCCATGGTTGTTATTCCCTTGAGGATGCCAGTTGATCTCCAAAAAAGCGGGCTCCATGGGAAGGTGTGTGCCCTAAGACTGATCTAAAACATCCTGGTGCTTATGGCCTGGCCTGAGCACCCCTATTAAAGTAATGATACATGTGAGGCATGGGACAGAGATGAGCCTGGCCTTAAAAATGGGGCTTATAATGATTGTGTGTACCGCAGGTCGCAGTTTCCACCCCCAGGTGCCTCCCCCCTTGTACCTGTAGCTCTGTGTGCTGTGGTTGGGTTCACTGCTGCTTGGTGCTCCCTGGGAGAGGATGGCAAAATGCTCAGCTACCCTGAATAATGTGGGGGGACAATGCACTCTTGTGCTACTACAGAGGTGGTTTTTTACAGGAAGGCCATCCACCACGAGCCATCCCTTGCAAGCGGCTGTTGGCCAGCTGCAATAAGCTGTATTTTCTCAGTATTTCTCAGTATCTCAGCACACATCTGTGATGAGGAACTTGCACGGGACAGGCCTGATGGAGGGAGGGAACCAAACGCAATAAATCTGAGAATTATCCAGGCAAATAAGACCACCTTCCCTGCAAAGATCTGCTTTCTGGTGATTGCTCCTTTTCTTCCATCTTAAATCAGCAAATTTTTGTCATAATGCTCCATTCCCCGGACTTGTGTGATTAAGACTGAAATTGCTTTGCTGTTCAATTAAAGAAATACCTTTTAAGCAAAAATGGGAGGAAGAATGGAATGAAGTAACTCCATCAGTCTTTTCAGGTTAATTAGGGGAAATTTCAGAGCTATCCCCAATGTTGAAAATCATCTGAACATGGGAAACTCTGTTTCAGCATCTCTGTTGTCCTAATTGCAAAGTGAAAATAATTAAATACGAAAATGCAACTCTCTGATTCTTTAAATCAAATTTCATACTTAGTTTTCCTACACCCGTATGAAATGTGCCGTCTTTGATCAGTTAAAAACTAAATCAGCATCTAAACCGCTACTTTACCACGCAAGTCAAAGCAAGGAAGCACATTTGGCTTCAGATTTTGCTGTGCAAAAGCTTTTTTACTTACATCTTGCAGAAATGATTCAATAACTTAATGAACTTCAACTGCTTCTGCTCGGTGATTCAAGGCTGGGTGGATTTAAATAGTGGAAATGGTGCCTAGCAAGGAGTTGATGCGATTTAACCATGCGTTGACTAATAACAAATCACTATTTGCGCTTCCTTGGCTGTCCGAGAGCTGCAAGATCTTAAAAACCAAAGCCACGCATGGAGCAGCCACAAAACGAAGCCAGACCCCATGTGGGCAACGGAAGCAGCGACGTTGACCTCTCCCAAAATCCCATCCTCGGAGGAAGGCGAGCGGCAGCGGCGCTTTGCGAGGCGGCGTTGCCACGTCTGCTGCCTGTCACAGAGCGCCCGGCACAGGCGTAACGGGTTTAGTATTCCCCTTGGGTTGTTAGAAACCAAATCAATACGTACTAATGACTGCGGCAATAAATTTCATCGCGCTTCACGTGGTAACGCTCTGCACTTCCCCGGCTGCCGGTTTGACAGAGAGCAATAGAGTTTCCCCTTTTAAAGTTGTAAATTACTACGAAAATGCTGAGCCTCGTGGTAAAAGACATTCGTGGATGATTTTAGGCTTAGGAAATATTGGTAATACTTTCGCTAAGCATACTATTAAAATAAATAAATAGTATTTATTGCTTGGTTTCCCAGCTGCAGCTGGGTGAAGAAAACACGGCGTGCATCTTTATCATGCTACTTGTGGCTTCATAATGTTTATCTGAAATTGATTCTCAAAGAAGCCATCTGAGAAGCTTATTTTTTCACATATCTGTCCAAAAAGATCTTTCTCCAGAATAGATTTCTAGCAAGTAAAATCTTGATTTCTTTTTTTTTTTAAGTACAGTGTAGCTTAGAGGCCCCTTTTCTATTTAGAAATTGCCTCTTACCTTTTTTTCTTCCCCTATGCTGGTAGATAAACAGTTTTGAAGTTGGATTAAATGAAGCATTTGAGTCTTTTTGCTCACGTTATATCCCCTACTTCAATATTCAACCCTTTCTTCTGCATTGAAATGAAATACTGAATTTACAGGAGCCTCCCTCAAAGCAGAAAACCAGGGTTTTTTCCTATATGGTTGCTACAAAGTCTTTTTTGTCCTCTTAAACTTTGGAGCCCAGAAGGAGACAGAAAATCCAGATGCTTTGAATTATACACTTTGTATTAAAGCCCATTGGGCAGGGCACCAGCTTCAGGAGTTTTCCCAGCCCTCAACCATTGGCGCTCCTGGTACAGCACTGCCTGTGTGTCAATAAACTGGGTTTTCTGAGCCCGAGGGGGAGCGAGATCCCCTCCCCAAGATCCTCCCCAGCAGCAATTTCTCACTGATCTGGAAATAAAGCGAGCTGCCAGAAGCCATGGTCCGGGTGTGTATTAAAGCTGGGAATAAATCAAACCTGCCATAGCATTGGCAAAGCTCAAACCAACCCCGCTGCCTCCAGCTCGGTGCAGTATGGCAGCACAGCGTTGGGTCAAAGAGGGCAAAAACAGGCGCAGATGAATTTTTTGGCAGCTGCATCTTTGCATGGGGAAGGGGGGAAAGTCCTGACTTGTTGCAGTGCCTCACAGACAGCTGCGTGCTGGGGTTGGGGGCTCCAGAGCCAGATTTGCGCTGCCCAACTGCAGCAGGTTCCTATTGTACAGGATCCTTTCTGCGTTTCCTCTCCAGACTCAAAATGCCTTCACATGAGGCACAGGCGTGTGTGGAGAGTCAAATGTCCAGGGGGGGTGGCAGAGAGCATCCCTTGCTGGACCACGATGGCTTCCCAGCTCCTCAGACAGGGCATGGTGCTCATCCCTTTCTGCTGAGGGATTTCCTGAGCCAGAGGCAGCATCTCTGTCTTTCCTCACCTGAGAGGGATTTTTCTTCCCTTCATTCCTCAAATTCTTAGAAAGGTTTTGGCATCTGGAGTGTCCTGTGTCCCAGCTGCACAGTTCGCCCATGCATCTTGTGATGAAGGACCTCTTTCGGTCTGCACTTGAACTTAATGGGTTTGTAGTTCATTTGATGACCTTGAGGTTTTGCATCAGCAGTCATTCCCTACACCCTTCTCTGTGCTGCTCGTGGCTTTATAAACCTCTCCCATATCCTATTTTCCAGGCTGGAGCCCCATTCTTTTTAAGTCCCTCTCGACACAGAAGGCATTTCACTCCTTTAACCATCTTTGCTGCCCTCCTTTATACCTCTTCCAGATCTACTGCAATTTTTTGGCATGTGAGGCCAGCTCTGCTTGCTGTATTCAAAGCGCTATGAATTTGTATGGTAATTCAGGATGTTATCAGGCTGTTTCATTCTCCGTCACTGTCAAACTGACAGGCCCATGGGATTAAAAAAAATGATGTTGCTGGGTTGGTGCCACCCCCAGGCTGCAGCTTTGAATGCCCCTGCCCCATTTGACACATTTCTTGTGTCGAAGTTGAGCTGGTTTTGGGGTCCCCAACCATGGGGCTGACCTGCCCAGGAGCCCAGTGGATTTCTTGGCATCATGTTTTGGAGGCAGCAGAAACATTCCTCAACTTGGGATGTGTAAAAATAAGATGAGCAGTGGTTTCCTCCTAGACCGTGCCTGCTGTAAGGGTCTGCGCAGTGTTGCCCCAGGAGGCACGAGCCCACATCTGTATGCTTGTCCCCTGCCTCCCAAAATCACTACCTTGCATCAGCACAAAGGCAAATTGCCATCTTCCAGCTTGCTGCTTCAGCTCAAAGCGTCCTTTGCCGGTCCCGTGTCAGCCCTGCTCTACTTGACACTGAAGAGCTGCCTTGAGGAGCGACGGGATCAGACAGCGCATTGCATTTTCGGTTTGTCAACTGTCTCAAGGCTGTCGGCAGAAATTAGTGTAATATCATAACTTGGCTGTATGTGCGTATAGCATTACATCCCGCAAAACAATAAATTGCATTTGCGTTCGGATATGAAGCTGCTAGCGATGCCCATGTTAATTTTCCACGGCTTATTAAGAAAATCATAACAATGCACGCTATTTATGCAGGATGTATTCGGAGATTTATCTCCTTGGTAATGCATTAAATTAGAATGGTGACATTAGAGACATAGATTAATGTATTAGCATTTCTACTGTAGCTTAGAGTCAGGATTATATCACAAAAGGAATTAGTTTTGTAGTCTCTTCATAGATCCATTTTCAGGGCTGTCCTTCACCGGCTCCTTGTCAATCACAGCCACCTGAATAGATTGGTGTTTGTGTCACTTTGCTTCTTATAATGCTCTTCGCTGTGAAAAATGGGACACTGGGAATTGGGATGCTTAGCAGGGTCTGGGAAAATAACTTGTTCTGCTGCTCTAATCCTTGTTTTCAGGAGCTGTGTTGGCCAATAATTCATGTTTCGGCCATGTCTGTTGCAATAATCCCGAAAGCAATGTCACAGGACATCACCAAGGCCACATCTTCCCACTGCGAGTGCTGGTCGTGTGGGAGAACAAAAACTCTGGGTTTTGAACAAAGATTGGAGTCATTGGCCTCTCAAATTTGAATAGTTACGTTAATTGTTATCTCAGGAAATAAATTGAAGCTTTAAAGAGTGGCCCCTGGCGTTGTGCAATGATGGCAGCAGGATGTGGCTAGAAAAACCAGGAGGCATTTCCAACAGGTTTGATGCAGGGAGTAACGTATCTACAAAGGGCTTTGGAGTGGCTGCATGAGTCCCGTTTCTGGGTTGGGGTTTCAGCTTCCATAGCACATGCCAGGACTGCAAATTTGGTCCTTCGATGAGAAGCAGTGAGGGAAATAAATCCACGTGGGCCATCCCTCACCAGCCTCCCCTCAGAGAAGAGACAGCATCCTCCAGAAATCAGTCTGCGATCAGGGAAACCTCTGCAGCCGCCGTTTGGTTACCACGTGGTAAAAATTTGGGTTTACTCTTGTTGCAAGACAAACTCCAACTGCTCATTTCCATCCCTGAAAATGGCTTTTTCTTTAGCGCCAGGTGAACTCTGCCAAAGTCCCCTTCTCCTTTCCTCTGCGCTCTCCCTGGAGCAAGGCTGCTGGGCTGAGCTGAGAGCCCGAAAACTCTCCTAGGCTTTTCCCCCTCCGTATCTGCGGCTTTCCCTGTCATTTGCTGGATTCCCTACATCTCCTGAATACAAAGATGTGGAGGCAATGACTGTCCTTTGCAGTGCTTGCCCTGCGCTGATAGCGGCGATGCCCAGCTGCTATCCACAGGGCTCCCGACAGCAAAAATAATATGAATTTAAATGAGATTACTTCTTTCTCCATCATTTCCTCCCCCCTCTTTCTCCACATAATAAAATGTCAGCAGTGTGAAGTGATCTGATGGGAGTAGGAGATGAGTGATTTGACTTTAAAGCTCTTTGGCATTTTTTGGATTCTGTAATTTCAGTGCAATTTTGAATATTCATATTACAAGAGAAATGAATAAGTATCTGAGACATGACTAGGATTTTGCTTTCCTCCATCTATTTTCTAACCAGGTCCA
>NW_010206368.1:0-15536 GCF_000695765.1 Mesitornis unicolor | reverse complement strand
TAGGGAAAATTTTAGAATCCCTTCTTCAAAATGTAAATGTCTACCAAGAAAAGGTTCTTGATCATCTGGTATTTTCTGTCCTAAACCACTTGATATTCTGGCGATGTTTCACCCACAAAAACTTTTGCTTTCAGTTGAATTCTGTAGGAATGGGAACAATTAGTAAGTAATTAGTGAATATTATGGTGTGTGCTGGGATTAGTTTAGGTTTAGGTTTAAAGACACTGGGAGCTCCTTTCTGTTTTAAGAAGGAAAAGAGCGAGTTAGAAACGCTGATGCCGCGTTGACATTGTTCAGATGGGAACTTTCTTCCCATCCCCAGTTGAAGGTGCTGGTTTTCTGGCCGTGGATGTGAACCAGCAGCACCTGAAGGGACGGAGAAAAACTAAAGATGAAAATGATTCAACCATTTCTAGAAATGTGGCTAAGGAAAACAGGAAATCTGTTCCCTTCCCCTCTCCCCTGCCTCCTCCTTGGTTAAACCAACATATCATGGGAATATTCATTTTTTAAAAAATCAGAGAAAACCTCTAACTCTCATTTCCATGCCTGTCATTTCAGCTCTTTTTGGCAAGACAACATGGCCTTAAGGTGGGAGTAAATGTTTCTTATAGGCGTCCCAGGTGTCTTTTCACAGTGTGCAGTGCCCATCTCTGTGTGATGGGGTTTTGGGCTCAGGGCCTGCACTTCCGAATGGGGATCCTGGGAATGAGCAAACACGTCAAGCAGCTCATCCAGACACTCGGTGCTCCCTGCTCAGGGTTTATCTGGTCTGCGTTGGTTCACGTCTGGGTTTTATTTCTTTTGCGTCAGAAAAATTCATTGATCAAAAAAGCTGATTCAGCTTTGCCTTTACTTTCCCTCATGCTCCAGGAGATTTGTACTTCAGTGTAAACGGGATTTTTAATCCCATAGTGGGAAAATCATGGGTTAATTTCTCCCTGCATTGGATAGTGCTGGTAAAACAAGCCTGAGTTTTCAATGTTATCTCATGATTTTTGAGTGCCTGGCTCAGCACACCAGCGAGCCTTGATCCTTATCATAGGTGCCTCTGAGTTTGGGCCCTCTGGTTTGCCATTCGTATTTGAGGATTCGTATTTGAGGATTTGTATTTGAGGGTGCTGTAATTCCCAATTCCTGCATGATTTAGGAATGAGCTTTTGGAGTGGGGCATCAACCAGAAGTGACCATTTCTGTTCCTTTGAGCCGATGCTGCTGACAGGCCCAGGACCCCAGTGATGCTGGTGAAGGTAGCACACAAAGAGGGTGAAGAACAGCAAGACCACAATAGGCTGGACTGTAACCTAGTTTAGGGAGAAATCTTTGGGGTTTTTTCCTATCCAGAAGTAGACTGAGCTTCCTATGTGGTTTATATCTTTATTTACATCTCTTCAGGCACCAAATGCTGACCTACAAAGCCTCAGAGAGCGTGAGTCGTGCTCAAGAGGCCGGGCAGGGAAGCAAAGCAAATTGCTTGACTCCGCGTGTGATCTTCTGAAGGGGAAGCTGTTGTCCATTTGAACCCTCAGATGGTGTAAGAGCATGAAAACCTCAGGCTCAGAGGTTGTTTAGGATGGGTTTCTGACACAAATGTAAACAGCCTATGGATGGCGCAAGTCAAATACACGCAGGTTTGTGTTCCTGGGGAGACTCGGGGTGAGCCCAGGTAGTGGCAGGGCTCTTGTGTGTCCTGTGCATGAGGTGTGTGATTAAAACTAAAGGCAAGGCCAGTAAAGCTTAGATGCAAAGTGGGGTATCTGTAGCAGCAAGCAGAGACTGCGCAATTCTTCTGCTTGGCAGCCCCGAGATAGATGGTTTGCCATGCCTGAGGGACCTATGAGCATAACGTTTATTTTCTGAGGTTTCTGCAGTGCCTGATGCTCGTCAACAGGAAAACCTCATTGTTAAAATGAGGAAACTATTTCAGGCTACTGCTTCTGACCTTTCGAGCTGGCATGAATAAAAGCCAGGTTAATGAAATGCGTTGCTCCGCTAGCAAGCCGGGAAAAAAACTCCTCTGCTGCTCGGAAAAACAATAAATGCCACCGAGATTTATGCAGGGCTCTGGTGCAACTCCCGAGCCACGCCAGCCCTCTGGACAGAAAACACCCGATTTCTGTGGGGAGAAGAAGTCACTGCTTTGGTCTGGTGAAGCCCACAGCCGCTGGTGTCTAGGGGTGACAGACAGCGATGGTCACGACGATGATGATGTGTTGGCTGGGATACATGAGATGTTTGGTGTTCTTGCCCTTATTGCTTTCTGGCTGCAAAGCTGCAGTCCTGAAACGTTGTCAGGAAAACTGCATTTGACACAGAGATCGGCATAAACCCTCTGCTATGAAGCACTTATGTGTGTGTTCAACTGGCTACTGGGCGTCCGACCACCGAGGAGCACCTAGAGGAGTTGGCAGTTGATGAAAGCACCTTGGAGCTGGCACTGAAACGATAAGGCCTTTGGGTCCCTGTTTGCTTTTCCAGGGATCCTGTGAGTGTTTGTACTTCAACAACCAAAATTCTTGCAAGCAGTGACTTTTAGGTTCAAAGTATTCAAGTGCAGGGGGTATAAAATTGGCAAGGCACTTCACAGTCAGTGCTCGACAAAGGAAACGACTTGGTTTTTGCCTTCAAACGGGGCATTTGGGTGAGCTTTATTTACTACAATACCTCTTTGCTCTCTGTGTTGCTTGTAGGACTAAATCCCCTCGAAGGAATTAATGCCCCCAGCAGAGCGTTGGGGTGCAACACCAGCTGTCTTCAAGACAGCACAACATGTCTTTAGTGCGCATAGCAAGGTGTCCTGGCAATTTCGGGTCCCCTTGTTGGTGGCTGGGACCTGTAAGCAAAGAGATCTTCCTTGTCAAGCTTTAGCCCAGAAGCTAAAATTGGCTTTGCAGCCACTAAATGTGCCACTGTATGGGATGGAAGAAAGACCTGAGGGGGGAGTCTTGAGTTTCTTTCCCTTCCTTCCCTCCTAAACACAGGGAAAAGAAGTGCTGTGGCAAGACCCTTTTCAAAAGCAAATCTGGTTGTTTTCTTTCTACCCTCGCTTTCCCTGGAGTAAAATAAAACACATTTCTTTGGCTCAATTCGGTCTAAGATAGACACCAAGTGCCATTAGAGATGCCCTGGGACATCACTGCAGGCCTCCAGCTCCTCCAGCAAAGCTCTCCCATTGCACCTTCATCCCCTCTGTTGGCTCTGCTGCAAATTTCGGCTCCGCTGCAGCCTCTTGAATGACACCGAGTGCCCAAGCAGCGGCTCTGGACCTAACCCTGGCTCTGCCTTCAGCCCCAGCTGCTGGGCAGGGTCTTGGCAGGGAAGAAAAGCCTGCAGATAAGGTTTCATAGTGGATGAGTCCTTCTCTGATTGAAAAATCAGACTTTGTAATACAAAGCAATCTTCCACCTGAACTGTGGGACAGCTGCTCTAGCTCCATCGTATGTTATTTAAAGCCTGTTTTATAATAGAATTTGGTATTGCAGTATGTATAATTTAGAATAGATTAAAACCCATTTCATAATATATTTTAATCTCCGATGATGAATAGCCGGGACAGTTTTGCAGGTTCTGTAATATCACTATGGCAACATCCTTACCAAAAAGAAAAAAAAAGGACAGGTTTGCGATACCGAGGACTGGTCAAAGAAGAATGATGACACTTGTCAATTCGTATCCTTTCCGCTAGTTTGTTTTCTCTGTGGAAATAGCATCTATTCTGATAGTTTTGCATGTGTTTTTGAGAAATCCCTTGCGACGTTACTGAAATGTTGCGTCTCCTTTAACCTTTGAGGGCTCAACTTTGAAAAGATTTGTTCTCCGTTGCGGCGCTGAACGGCTTAGCCCACCTATGCAGATGATTGCAACTCAGCAGCCGTTGGTGGGCTGGAATTGCAGCTTCCATCGGACTTCAGTGTTCCTCAAAAATCAAAATATTGCTTTCTGAGCCCAACCTAACGGGCTTAATTTAGAAAAATGGGCCTTGTCTGTCGTAGTAAATGCTCGACTGTTTTAAAAAATCGGGCGGCTTGTTTTGAAGCCTACATTTTGGCTAAGCCTCTAAATGGCAGTTATTCTTTTGTTGAGCATACTCATCATTCGTTAACAGAGAAAGGAGAAATCTCATTTCTTCCTCCTTCCCAAGTTTTGGTGCGGGGGTCTCTAAAATGTCGCTGCGGCATCTTAAAGAACGGCCATCAAAAAGCCTGAAGATCTGTGGATCGCCGTTTACTTATCAGGTGATACATGGTTCAGCCATGGAAGGCTCTGATTTTGGGCATATCCCCAAACTCGGGCAGTCCCTTCCTGACTTTTGAAGGGCCAGGTCTGAGGACCAAGCAAACGCCAGTGGTGCAGCAGGTCGCGTGTTGAAATATATTCCTGTTGCCTTCTGTTATTCCTAGCCTTGTGCTTTCAAGTCTTGGAAGAATACTTTTTGGGGTTGAAAGTTAATGGCTGAAATGGTTTGGTTTCTGATTTTTATATTGTCCAGCCTCTGATGGGATCTTCATAAGAGCTCCAGGCACGAGTTCATGGCCACTGAGGACGACAGTGCTGGAAACTGAGCTGTGCAGGAGCTCACTTGGTTTTCTGCTTGGTTTTCTTAAATACCTCAGGCCTCTGCTTTTCCGATCAGTTCAACAAATAATTCCCCTCTCACTTTTTGCACAGCTTCTTTTTTTTAGGTGATCCTCAGCACAACCGATGTCCTTCACCCTCAAGTTCTTCCTTTCCAGCCTGGCACCCCCGTTGCCATCACAGATTCAGCGCTCGCTGCCCTTCTCCCCTCTTTGTTTGGTGGCTCCTTCTCCTTCATGAGCTAAAGCTTCTCCAGTGTTTTCAGCACCCGGCCACGCTTTGGTTGTGGCAGATCATGCAAACCACACGCGTGTTCTTGCTACCCCTAGGGATGGCAGCCTATAAGGTAAGAATATACCTAAAATATCTGGGGGCCATCCAGGCGTTCATTTTTCCCCCTGTTTGTCCCAAAGCAGAACACAGATGTTGACCTTTACCTTCCTAATCCATCTGCTTGCTCAGGCTTTTGCTTGAGGGGTGACGGCAAATGAATTTCTGCCTATAGGGCTAATTCTGGGATGTATCCATTACCGTGCCATTGACATTTGCCAGCCAATCCTTGCGTTTTCAAAGTAATTTTGTTCATGTGCCCAGGGAAATTAGCAGGGAACTGTTACCGGGGTTTAAAAAGCATTTCTGGAATAAAATTTCTTTTAAGTCTTCCTATTTAAGGCATTGCTTGCATAAAGCTGCTGATTACAGAAGAGCAGGAGCCCTCCTGAGGAAGAGCAGAAGTGAACTTGATGAGTTCCTGCGGTGACTTTTTTGTGTTCTCGGATTATAGAAATCCTTGTGCCATGGGCACCTCACCCGTGACATGGGATCACAGTCCGCTAATAATGTTAGCATTTAATTTTTCCTCTTACGTTGCTTTTGCAACAGAGCTTTTAAACGCGCAGCTCAAATCCCGTAAACAGCGAGGAGACGGGCTCAGTCATTTGCCAGCGAAGGAAAAGCTTCCATCGCCATGGGAATGGTGACTTAAATACCCAGCTTTGCGCTGGGTCTGATGCTCAGACTGCAGCCGTACGCTGTTATCTGTAGGAAAAGATGACTTTATTATGAAAGTATATGAAAAAGGGACACATTGGGTCTCTTAGCAGGCAAGCTGATGGATTCAGACGTCTTTCCTTTTCGGATGGCAGAGTTTTGGGGCCGATGAGCTTTCTGAAATGGGTTTCCTCTCTTCTCACACACACACCCCCCCTATATTTGAGAGTTAAAACTCAGCTGTGACCATCATTGCATAAAGCTATTTTCTTGTTCTTTATGAAAGACGAGTACTTTCTTATCCCAGGACCGCTGGACCCGTTCATATCGGCAACCTTTAGGGTTTACGAAGTGTGAAATGAGGTGACTAACAGCCAGGTGAAGCATTAGGCAGAATGCCACAAAGGCTGCCTGCAGAGACCTCCTCGGTCCCTTTTCTTGCGTCTCCCTGTAGACAAACACGTTTATTTCAGCACAGGGTAAGAAAAATAGCATCAAAAAGGCTGCGTGGCACTGAGATCCCACGTAATTGCTGGGGAATGGGATTTTCCTTGGGAAAAGGTGGATACCTACTGGATCTGTCCATTTACTGTCTTTGTGACTCACACCTTGTGCTCATCCACGGGCGCACAGGCGTTTTTACTGTTGTTCTCCCACATTAAAATAACATAAAGAAATTTTGCAACCCCTATCTCTACATCTGCTGGAGATGTTTTTTTGCTCTAGCAGACTGCGTCCCATGCAAAGGGGTCAAAGCAAGCAGGGAGCAAGGAACTGATTTGGTTCAGATCCTCCTGCCCCAGGGGTATTTCCGATAATGAAATCACAGAATCCCAGAACGTTAGGGATTGGAAGGGACCTCAAAAGCTCATCCAGTCCAATCCCCCTGCCGGAGCAGGAACACCCAGATGAGGTTACACAGGAAGGTGTCCAGGCGGTTTTGAATGTCTGCAGAGAAGAAGACTCCACAACCTCTCTGGGCAGCCTGGGGCAGTGCTCTGTCACCCTCACTGAGAAGAAGTTTCTTCTCCAATTGAAGTGGAACCTCCTGTGTTCCAGTTTGTGTCCGTTACCCCTTGTCCTATCATTGTTTGTCACCCAGAAGAGCCTGGCTCCATCCTCGTGACACTCACCCTTTAAATATTTCTAAACATGATGAGGTCTCCCCTCAGTCTCCTCTTCTGCAAACTAAAGAGCCCCAGCTCCCTCAGCTGCTCCTCAGAAGGGAGATGCTCCACTCCCTCCATCATCTTTGTAGCCCTACGCTGGACTCTCTCCAGCAGTTCCTGTCCTTCTTGAACTGAGGGGCCCAGAACTGGACACGATATTCCAGATGCGGTCTCACCAGGGCAGAGTTAGGAACTGATTTGGTTCAGATCCTCCTGCCCCAGGGGATGATTTTCTGATAATGAAATCCTCCCATCTGCGTTGAAAAGCTTCAGCGTTCCCTTTGAGGAGGAGAAGCCTGACACGGTCCCAGGAACAAAACTAAACTCAAACCAGCCCAATCGATGGCATTTGATTTGCTGAGAGGAATGAAGACTCCACGAGCGATCTGGGAGTGGAGACCCAGGGGACTTTACATTGCAGTTCTGCACGTGTCGGCCCTTTTAGGTTTCACGCAGGATTTATGGCTCGGAAGCGTTGAAGTCGTCCTCATCTTTATCACAACTCCTCTCCAACGTACAGTTTCACCAGTTCTTTATCAGCACATGTGGAGCAGGAGCTAGGGCCAAGCTGTATATCTTAGTTAATTAAAAGGAACATCTGCTTAATATAACGCATAGTATAAATGGTATTTCCTTTGTATACCGGGCTGAATGAAATAATATATCGTTTATTGACCTAAGTTGCTGCGTGCCTATCGAATAACCATCAAAGAGCAGACTTCCTGACATCGTGCACGTCCCCTTGAGGTAACATAAAAAATGAATATTGTGAGCTTACATAGAAGCAGGTGAGTCCCAAAGAGCAGAAGGGGATCTGCACATTCCCAGAGTACAAATTCTGAGCGGTAACAGATGAATCCAGGCCGTGATTAAAAAGCCCAGAGCTGGTTCATAAACTGCTCGGGCTGCAATCTGCAGGGTTTGAGTGCAAAAGCAGCTGCGATAGGCTTGTTTTCTTGTCTTTATAGCAAGAATACCTTCAGTTCTTCGTACACCTGGGGAGTATGGATGAACAGATACTGATGTTGTCGAGCTGTCTGAATGCCTAATAGGAGTGAAATCAAAATAACACGCTCCGATGGTGAAACCATAAGTGAATTAGGTAAATTCTTCTAGCTTCACGCAGCCAGAGCGTTCTTGTCATATACTCTGCTATTCTTGTTTGCATAACAAGTATCTTAGTACTTTAGCGTTTTTCTTTACAGTGCCTAAATTTCAGGTGGGACTTTGCAGGGGGAGAGATTTGGATAAATCCAGAGGTTTCTTGGCTGTTCACTTGCCTGCTCCTTGCCGTACCGTTGGGTGGACTCCGGGGCAGGAGGGCTGCTGGATGCTTGCTTCTGTGCTTTGATACCTCGGTGCGTAGCTCATATGTTCAGAAAAGGGCGCTCTGCAGTGCTCAGGCACTTTGATACCCGTTCTTCCCCATTACCATCACTTCACCATGTCCCTCCCCCCTCTTTTCCCTGTGTTTTGGCTGCCAAAATCGAGAAGCACTACCATGGCAAGGAACAGGGCCTCGAGCAAGCCATGCTGACAGTGGCTAAGTTTCTGGAGTGAACAAGAAGGGTCAGGACTATAAAGTTCATTCACAAGCCTCTCAGTCTAAATGGTCCGTGTAATGATTTTCAGTCCTGAATATTCTTTCTTTACCCAACGTGCAGCTGAGAGGAGCAGCCGAGCCATTTCAGACCATTTGTTGCCTCAGACGTAGGAGTGCAGGACGCTCTCTCGGTCGGCTGCGCCGTGTTTGCTCTCCTGAAGCTGGAAGCTCTCATCTTTGCTCTCCAAACAAAACATTTCCAACTGCCTGGCTTTGGGGTTCCACTTTAATCCTACGTGCTAATGTGCTGGTTTGCCGTATTAATGCAGATTAGCCGAAAATAACTTGGCACATCAGGATTTTCCCCTCTTCTTAGGCATTATAATCTCTTTGCTTTGGATGATGTTTATTACAGACTGCGATAATAGGTTTAGTGCTTTTATGACCTCTGTAACATGTTCGTTTTGTGCTTCCTCTCAGAGCTACTCTTGCTTAGCAAACCTTCCCACCAGGGATCAGCCCGGCCCAATTACCCTGGGCATACTGGCAGCCGCTTCCAGGACTCTCTTGGGCTGAGTCCCGCTGCAAATCTGCTGCAAACAGATCAGGCATTTGAGCTTATTAATTTTGGCTTATGAGTTTCTTCCATTGCAGCTGCAACCAACTCGAGAGCCTTCTGCAGGCCTTGCCCGTGGGCTCCCTCCCAGCTGCTTTGTTTAGGGTGCAGCGTATGAGGTTTGGGGGGTCACGAGGTGAGGTTGGTAGAGACCCTTCTTCGCTGCCGAAGCGTTTAAGCCCACCTTAGAGGGCTGTTGAAGGGACTCTATGACCATGGGCCACATGAGGAGGATGGTCTGTATTCATCTTCATTGCTTACAGACTTGCTCTGCTGCATCCATACGTGTTGGTGCAGAGTTTTGCGTAGCTCAGTGATCTCTCTCATCCTCTGGCCAGATGTTCGATGGTACTGGGAGGACTCTGAAGTTTATCCCCTCGTTTAAACCACTCATTTAAATGCTGCCTGTTCACACAATGCTGGGGCCTTTCTTCTGGTCACCATGTGCAGTTTTTCCAGCTCTGTGAGTCTGTCAATGCTGCTCTTTGCTTTGGTCGTTGTTTTTCCTCCCTGCTTCCTACATCTTCCCAAGGATGTTGCTCACAGCCTGTCTTATCTCATATCCTTCTCCATAGGGGATCTGCAGTCACAGCCAGCACTTTGGCTATTTTTTGACAGAGCTTTGCCTGCCCTACGTTTTGGGTGAAAGACACCCTTGAAAAGCATGGCAAGTGTCTGATAGGAAACAGGAGTGAAGAGAAGGGAGTCAGACTCACCAAGGGCAACTATTTCTGCCACTGACAGCCAGTTTGTGTGCTCCTTCTGACTTGCCCTCCTCTGAAAACGACTTTTGGAAAGGGATGGAGGTTGCCCAAGCCTGTAGCTCCAGGTACAGTGCCACCTTATAGCATCACACCGAGAGGAGTCTCCACCATCTGCCATCGCTGGGAAAATGACAGCGTTGCCATCGCCTCTGTCTTCACAGCATTAAAACATGGCATCAGAGGCAGTCTACAGCTTCTCTGTTTCTTCTGCAAGGATCTTTTTGCTCCCCTCCTTTTGCAATTTACTTCTGTTTGGGAGATAATGAGGGCTGCTGTCTTCCATGTGCCTTTTATCAGGGCACAGTGCTCTTCAGCAGACTCATTAAAATAATGGATGGCCTCAGATGGTTAATTACGTCTGAAACTTTCTTGCTGTCCAGCAGCAGGAAAGCTTTCCAACATGAGACATGGCTCAGAGGTCTGGTCTTACCCTGACAGCCTTTCTACCATATCCTTTAAGGCATCAGACAGAAAAAAGGTGTCTTGATGCCACCAAACCCAGATCTGCTCCGTTTAGGTGGGTGGCACGATCTGTTTGGCCATTGAGAGTGGATGGATTTTGGACTGGGAGGACAACAGCAATTCCTTGGGTGTGTGGGAGTTTGTAAGGAGCGTTTTAGCTGTGGATGAAGGAAGAAAAAGGAAATCTCTCGAGGAGGCAGGCGTGATTGAGGGGAAAAGAACTTGCGCTCACCAAGCCCTTCAAGCTATGCTGTCAAAGAAACGCATGTTCTGGTTAATCCATCACCTCTGATGACAGGTTGCATATGGTGAGCTGCTTGAAACATGCTTCCTTTGTCCAAATTCACATTCCTTAAAAGCTGGCTTTGAAAACTGTATTAGCAATAGGAAAGGCTGCTTCTGCTAATGTAAAAATGTATGGAGCAGAGGTCTATGAAATCCATGTGTCTCGCTTAATGGCGTTCAGCTTTCATCGTATAGCCCAGGTCAGAGTTTGAGATAAATTCGGGTCCTGACAGGATCTGCCCATTTGGGAGCTCAGTTGGACACAGAGCAGGGATGAGAAGCTGGGTCCTTTGGACATCCCTGTGGTGGCAGCACTGCTGAGCAGTTCCAAAATCTCAGCTATTTTGTTACCTTACCAAGTGAGTACTCGCTCAGTCGTGAAGTACGCGGTGGCTGGCACCCAGGTATGTTACGTGAGATCCAGAAATACCTATAGCTCACAGCTCTGTCTTTCTGTGTGTATGCAGGTGCCCTATAAGTACCTTTGTGCAGCTGAGCCCCGCTCCCTATCCGGAATCTGGATGTGCTGCTCTGATGCAAATCCCAACAGGTGCCTGCTTATAGTTTTTATTAAAAATAACTGAAATGACTCACATGGGTGACATTAGAGATCAAAGCTGGAGGCAAGTCTGTGCAGGACCAGGGACGTGGCGTTTGATGGGTGCTTATGAGCTGTGAGGAACATCTGCTCTTGGTGGGTAGCAATTTCTTTCCTATATTGAATATTGAAGTGGGTTATCACAGCGTGGAATGGGTTTCCTTCATCCTTTCATCTCCGTGGCATTTCTTCCTCCCTGTTCCGATTTCATACAGATTGAGCACTCGTGATGAAAGAGCGGTAGGCAAATGCATACAGAAACAATTTAGCTTTGTGTGGTGTCAGATGCTGTTCCGAGAAACAAAGTTTTGCAGGTTTTTACTTAAAATGATAACTGAGGAGCTCTGACATGCCCGGTCTGGGCAGCTCAGGAGGTGCTCTGTCAGAAACGTCAATCAATTTTCCTTCCAGACAGACATGGCCCACTTGACGAGCGTGGAAAATTGCATTTTCCAGAAATGAGCTTTTAACTTTTGTTTAATCTCAAGAAAAATAAGTTCCTGGGCCTCATGGTTTCCAGGAGTGCCTCTGAGATGTGAACCAAAAATAAGGGATGATTTTTAAAGCAAGCCCCGTCCTGTGCTCTTTGAAGGGCCCAAAGCTGATGATTATACTTTAAACTGAATTTTGAAAATCAGGAAGATGTGTATGTCTGTCTCATTGCAGCCGTAGTGTTAATTCTGGATTTGGTGGTTAAGGAGCTTAGGAAAGCTGCGTGTGCTGGGGGCTTGCAGCTATGAATGTGAGAGAGAGTTTATTGTGTCCTTTTCTCTTGTCTTGCATTTCACAGAATCACGGAGTCAGTAGGGTTGGCAGAGACCTCTAAGATCACCAACCCCAACCCCACCATGGCCACTAAACCATGTCCCCAAGTGCCACATCCAGGCACTTCTTGACCCCCTCCAGGGGTGGTGACTCCACCACCTCCCTGGGCAGCCCCTGCCAGTGCTTGGCCACTCGTTCAGTAAAGACATTTTTCCGATATGCGCTTGTCCCAGGTCTCTGTGGGACTTCAGGAGCACAGGCACAGGCTGCCCCTGCCCCGCTGTTCTTCCAGGAGAGAGGGGGCCTGAGGGACAGGGTAAGGCAAGGACAATGAAGCACTTCCACGGTCCCAGGCTGTGCCAGTGGCTTCATGAATGGGAGGGAGTTCATACTCTGCCGTCTCTTTTGTTTGGTTTTTCTTTTTCCCTTTGTGCGTGCTTTATTTTACTCAATTATTTTTGTCTTACTGAAAAGAAAGGTGGTATAAACGCTTGAGGATTAAAGTAACTTTCTCAGCCCAACAATTTGGATTTATGTCACTTCAAAAGCTCTTTCCTTTGAGGAACACGAACGCCGGATTAAAGCTTTATTCCAGACTGGTAATTAAAAGGCTAAATCCTATATCCAGCATTACAGCTCTGAAGTGACTGGAAGAGGATTGCTCATTAAAGCCCGTAGGGATTTCTGTGATGGCTTTGGGGACTGATAGCCACCCATCTCGTCGTGAATCCTATTACGGCAGACACTGAACCGCACAGCGGAGCTGCGGATCCATGTTCTTCCCTTGCCAGACAAACGTTCGTGTGGAGGCATCAGCGTAAGCCCCAAAGACGTCCCCATCTGCCTCAGAGCCATTACTCCTGCCTGAGTATCGGGTTCATCCCATGCTTTTAGCGGAGGAAAACCACACCACAGCTCGTGACGGCCTCCAGAGCAGCGTCAAATTACCCAAATCCTCATTTCCCAGCACAAGCCACCAAGAAAAGCTCACCACCAAGGGGCTTTTGCTGGTGGCTGGCATCTGGGCAGCAAGGAAAAGCCATTCCTCTTCCATTTGCTTGTGTGAGCATCTCAGGGCTTTGCCGTGTGTGATTTATGAAGCGAGGTCTCCTGTGGTTCACAGAAATACGGTACCAGAGGCTAATCCATCTCCAGGCTGTAATATTCAGATTAAAGCAAGAGGAGGTTGAAGTATGTGTTGTGCTTGCCTGGCCATCGAGAAGGGTGGACCAGCAGCCACTCTTATATCACACAAGGTCCAGTTTTGGGGCACTAGGTCCATTTTTGAGGCACAAATACAACTTGACCCCAAGAGCTGGGACCAGCCAGGATTTTACTGCACCTTCACCTCGAGTGAAGGCACCTTTGTATGAGAGAAATGACAGTAACTAATTGCACGAAACACGGGAGCACGTCGTCTACTGATCCAAAGCCATTTTTTAAAATGAAGATGGGTGTTTTGGCTTATGATGTTGGTGTCACACATCAGTGTAGTATGTGAGGACGGATGTTTTGAAAAGAGTTTTTCTGGTTTAAGTCTGGTTTTGTCAGCTCCAGCATTGAGAGATTTATGGTTCTGGTGTGTCTGTAGGCATTGGATTTTCAGGGCGTTGTAGCTGACCGTATTTTGAAAGAATATAAGTAATCTTTTTAACAGCAAGAGCAGTCGTCTTGCTGGAAAAGCAAGAAAGACTTCACCGGTTTCCTTATTTTCCTCATTACTTGGAGCAATTGGGCACCCAGGCACCTTCTGTAAGAGCTTTGGACCCACTCAGGCCAGGGTTTATCTACGCGAAAGCTGCTCTGTGTCAACCTGGGCTGGTTCAGATTAGACTCTGCCTTGCCCGAGGAGATGGGGCTGGGACAGGATGGCTGTCGGGGTGGTGTTTTGTGCCAATATATCTGAAATAAATCCCTGCATGTTTTGGGTGGCATGGGGATGCGGCTCTCTGGGGCTATTGCTGCCCTTTGCTGTGTGTGTTTTTAGCGTGGCTGGGCAGCGAGCTTGTAATAAAAGTCAAATCTGAGCACTCAAGCTCCGTTCTTAAGTATAGAAATCTGTCATAGAAAGAAAGACCAAATCCCCTCTCTATTTCTGTGTTATTTATTACTCCTTGTGCCCTCAATTCCCTGAGATACTGAGAGTATCTCATACACAGAACGATAGCGCTCCATGAACTTGGAGAAGTGGAAATGCATTGAACAGCAAGCGAGTACATCGCTGCGGCAGGTGAGGACAGAGCTTGAGCAATGGCATTTTGGGACGCAGCTGCATTAACACACTGAGCTTTTTTGCTAATTTGAGATTTCTGTGGAGTAAATTGCTGAGATTTCCAAGTCTTGATGTTAGAAATGCCGAGAGCCATCAGAACCGCTTCTGACCTGCAGCGTACGTCGGTGGGAGCCCTGAGTCCTGCTTGGCCACTGAACACAGAAAGTGGCTTTTCAATGCTGGTCATTTTGGGTCTAAAAAGGTGCTTGGGAACTTGGCAGGTGAAATGGCTGTAGGAAAAGGTCACATCAAACTGACCCAATGACACTCGTCCTCTCGTCTTCCAAGTAATTTGAAGCCGTCTATCTACTCACTTGTCCCTGCATTGACTCTGTGCTATTAAGGCCCATTAATATTGGAAAAGCCACACGCTGTCTGTTGAGCTGATTTTAGAACGGGAAGTTGGTGCCTCACGAGTCACGCACTTTTGGGAGGATAACTCCAGCGGGCTTGTGTCGATGCTGTGATTTGAAGTCGAGCACTGGAGGCTAAAATAGCAAAGCATTTCATGACTGTCATGGGCTCGATCTGCCAAATCAGCCAAAAAAGGGCTTTTAATTCAAAACCCAAAAATTCTACCCAGCCAGATTTGGCTCTGATGTCTTCGAAACCCCTTTGTACCCTTCTGGAAGTATCGCCAGTCCTGCAAATGAGGTCTGATTGCTGTTTTATACCCCTCTCTGAGATGAAGAAACTCTGCGCTGTCCCAAAGGTGGGTGACAGAAGCCACCACCGTCCATGTGGCTGCCGAGGAGCCATCTCTGCCCTTCAGGCAGGACATCAAGGGTTGCGGGGAGCGTTGAGTGTTTGGTCTGTAATTAAAAGCAAGGTACTTACAAGAACCTATTCATATCCTTTATGATCTCCCCCAGGATCGTTTAACTGACGCATTTGGACAGCCCAGACAACAGATGAGGACTCGGGCTCCTCTCTTTCTACAGCTCTGTAAACATAATCCTTGATTGATTGGCCTCTAATACATCAGACCTAAATGAAAAATTAATTAGATTGAAGTGAGCACTTTACCACTCTGTTGTTTTGTCCATTTGATCCTTTCTTCTTTGATTTATGGGCAAAGGAGGAAAAAAAAGAGGAGGAAAAAGAGGTTTGTCCTGGGTGTCACGTGAAGTCCGATGGGTTTAGTGAAAGCTGAGCTCTGATCCTTTCATTCATTATTTTTCCCCTGAAAATATAGGGTTGGTGCTACCGATCTGCCTTGGAAAAGGCCAATAAAAATCTGTTTTTTACAAGGTCCCAAGGTTTGCCATTGCTGATTTATCACAAGAAGTGCTGCAGGCTGTAAGAGCTGGCCCACATCTTTTTGGTTTGTCTTGGAAAAACCTGAATCTGTTGAAGACTGCATTGACTAAACACTGTGCAATAACCTCAAAGGGTGAAGTGTACCTCAAGGTGAAAAATAAAGAAGCTGCTCCCCAGGTTGGTCAAGTATTGTAGCATTCAGAGCTGAGTTCACAGAATCACAGAATCGCTCAGTTG
>NW_010206367.1:34637-35652 GCF_000695765.1 Mesitornis unicolor | reverse complement strand
GACCCTTGGGGCACTCCACTAGTTACAGGATACTAATCATCTATTATTACGCTCAATGAAAAGCAGGACACAGTTGAAGTTAAATATCACTGTGCAAAACAGCAAATCTAGAAAGCCAGGGGAAAAAATGGAAATTGCTACTGGCTGCAAAATAAGCCTGGGGGTGGGGAACAAAACCCTTCACCCCACTGAATATTAATGTCTACAGGCAACAGATAAAGAGAACAATAACAGTGTGTGGGTCTTTTTTAACTTAGTACCAAATTCACATATGAAAACAGTGCCTGTAAACTAAACGGAGAACAATCTTTTCTGAAACAAACTGCTCACCATAGACTACTGGGCAGAAAAAGAGGGGAAAATACAAAAGAATCTGTGTTCTCCTTGAGCCTTAGCCGACAAACCTGATGACAACATCACTCTAAGGAATTAAAACATGCTTTGAAGAGCTTACTGCAAGCTTCAGCACATAAATATCTTTCAGCTCAATCTACTGCAGAAAGATTTATTTATATATATTTTTAAGCACTTAAAACACATAGATTTCAGAAATACCAGTATTTTTCTCTGCTTTTTAGGACCAAAAAGCCCTGGAAAGTAGACAGATTCATAAAGCAAGAATTTCTTGAAGCTATGCAAAGTGACATTCTCTTTCACACACTTAATTTTTTTGTCTTTATTTTAAAGACACATTGATCAAGCTCCTCTGATTTGCTACTGATCTGAAGCCAAATGCAGAGCAAAGTGATTGGGAGTCGTTGCTGATTATTTTTAGAAACAACAGATCATCACTTTGGACAACACACACTGTCAAACTATTAGCGATTTTTCAAAGAAGAATGGCAGAAAATTGCCCTTCCTGACTATCAAGCCTGCTTAATAGGCAGAAAAGTGAGAAAGAAAGAATGCTGTTACTGTTGATCCAAAATAAAAAGATGTGGAGGTAAAGTAGGAATAACTGAATTGATTATTTATAATTTCAATTAGGTGTTATATTAAATTCAAAAGGCTGGAA
>NW_010206367.1:12652-34606 GCF_000695765.1 Mesitornis unicolor | reverse complement strand
GGGAAAGAGGAAAAAAAAAATCTATTATTTGACGAGTGAAGTTGGTCCTATAAAAGGGGGGGTGGGAAAAGCTTTTTTGCTTGAAACTATGTTCTTCCACCATCTGCAAAAAAAGCAACTAAATGAGCAGATCAAAATGGTGGCTTAAGGAGTGACCAACCACAGTGCAAGAAGCAGAGAAACAGTTACTCTCATTTCCCTGTCTGCTTTTGTAGGAACTTATTTGAATACTTATGTTTTTATTGTTTATGTCAGTCACTTTCCCCCAAATCAGTCAGTTTGCCAGACAGTGCATACGTGCAATATACACTCAGCTGAGTCAGCTTTTCTGTTATTTACAAATGTTTTGGAAAATACCTCTTGTTTTTCAGCTTGCTGAACCAGTCAATTAACCAGCGGTTTTCTCCATTTCATGACAGACGGAACGAGCTGATTTCTTGGAGCTGTAGCCAGAGACATTGAAAAGCAAACTGTCTCTGGGGAGTTCATAATATTTGAAGATGTGAAAAGGTACAAGCTGAACTTTATGTGGATAATAGTTGATAAAAAGCAAGTTCATAATACTTGCTTCCTTCAAGCACTATCATCAAAGTAAAAGCGGTGTTGTCAGAAAAAGAAGGTGGTCACTACCATCAATTAATTAAGTATTTAAACTTAGACCTCAACTAAGCTTGTACCACCAGTACTTGTGTTTTAATTAATATAGAAATAAATCTGGTTATGTGCAACATAACACACGCAACTTGGAAACTCCACAGCAGCTTACTGTTATCTTATGTATAACAACAACGTTTTCTATTAGGGTGGTCTCTAAAGACTAGAGGCTTTCACTAAAAGGAAGAAAAAAATAAAAGCTAGGAATAGAGTTCACTATGAGAGCACAGTAGAAGCTGTAATAACAGGCATAAGCGTGATAAGCAACACAGAGTCCCGTAACCTTCTGAATTTACAAACATTAAGCTCCAACATTAACAAACAGTACAGTTCTAGTTCTACCCTTTCTCCACCTGCCACCTACTTTAAAAAATTTTCATTTTCATGAACTCTGACAACTCAAAGTATTTTTCAAATTGTACAATGGTTTAAGGGGAACTGGGAAAAATGATACATGGATGGATACGCATAAGTCTCATTAGAAAGAAAAACAGGCTAAAAACACATTCCTCTTCTCATTACACTTGATATCAGCTCCAAGACTGCAAGCCTATGATTTTGCTAGCGGGCCATTATCCAGTGATGTCTGAGTTCAAAACTTCATTTCCAGCTCAGTATAACCCTGATATGTAGATCCTAATAGCAGAGTTGAAGGTTTACCCATTTAAACTGCCTTTCTTCTTACCAAAATATGGAAAAAACACAGTGCCAGAATTTCAGAACCCCTAGTCTGTACCCAAAGAAGCCAATCTGCAAATGGAGATCTCAAGTGCTCCCTGGACAGTTAACAGATGTAGACAGGCTCTCCTAAGGTGCCTCAGTTGTGCTTTGATCCGGGACTCTAGGTTCTTAATTCCAGGAAGATGGTTAAAGTAACATCATATAAATTCTCTAATATAGATACTGCTTAAAAATTGCAATCAGTTTTTCAACATGTTGGATGCATTCAGACATTACAAGAAATGACAGTGTAGTATTTAAATTTCTGTACCAACAATTAAATACTAAATATACATGTATTAGTTTTTCCCTGTTCTGCAGGACAGGGAGATACCTTTTTTTCTTTTTCTCTCTGTGCAGCAAAAGTTATTGTAACATTTTTATTTCTTTGAAGAAGCTGAGATTTACACCTATTTATCAGTAAATGCAAGAGAAATCAGAGATTTTGTCTCTGGCCTGGAAATTAACAGGTATCGTGCACCTCAGTTTTCACTATAACACTGTTTACTAAGTGAATTTAATGACCTATAACCCCTTTTTCTAATTGCTGGGCTTTTAGAAGCTGAATTTTTAGAAAGAAGAAAGCTATTTTGCATACAGCTCTGCTTAGCTCCAGCTTTCAAAGAAAAGTCATCTGTGTAAACACTCAAATGCGTTATGCCCTGTCCTTATTTCTTTCTAATGAATACGATATTTTTCTATTATTTTTAGAGGCACACACTGGAATTCCCCCAGTGCTTGTATTTCCTATACTGCAAGAGATTTGATACAGCAGATAAAGTAACTGGACAGTCATCTACTTTGTTATTTTTACTGCTCTTATGAATGGCTCCAACCTCAGCAATTTACAGAGTATCCCTGTTTCACAAGAAGCATTGTAGATAAGTCAGACGGTGTTCAAGACGACACAGGTATTCCTTAGTTTTTTTAAAGTCTTGTGATTTCTTGCTACAAAAGCTGTGCTTAATAAGCAGGGTCAGTGACTTGTATGGTTTCACTTGGTTTCACCAAGTAAGAGATACAGAGAAGAGACAACCGGCATCCTCTTGGGTAGCATCTCCCTTTGGTGATGCTTTAATAAGCACAAGCAATGGAAGTGTATTGAACAAATTGGCTGGCTACATCATAGTACCAAGCAATTCAGCAGATGCTTTCAGAATCAATGGAAGAAATTTATTGAAATTCTTTCTTTGTATGTATTAAGTTCTCTGTTAACAACAATCACTGAAAAGCATGCAAATCTTTCTTAATTTCTGCATAAAAGGAAAGATCACTCCCTCAACAAAATAAAATACCTCACTATAAAAATTTATCCAATTACTTATGAAACTTTTCAACAAAGATATTTTAATAAGACATCCTTTTAATCCATGACAGTTTAATAAGACAAGGCATTTATTACATCACTAGTGCACACTTCATTTATACGATACAGCAGCAATAAATAACTTATGAGCGCAAATGGAACAGCCAAATCTCAAACTCCAATGAAACAATGCATGGAACATCATTACATACAGTACGCACTTTGCAAAGGATGTTGACTCAGTTCCAAGTTTAGCAAAACGTGACCAGGAAATAAGTGTCTGGAACTTAACCACAGTGTGTGTTTGACCCTTTTCAGTCTTGAAACCTACTATTTGCCAAACGTCATCTCAGCTTATAAGAGTGTTAGAGATCCTTTAGTCCTCCGTAAATAATTAACTGCTCCATGAAAAGATTTTTTTTTTAGAATCTTACTGGTCTAATCTACATTGAAACCTACTTTAGTTACTCAAAAGACTTTTATTCTCTCTGGATAAAGTTTCCAAAGATTTCTAACATCCATGTGAAACCAACAGTGGCAGCTTTTCATCCTTGAAATATATGGAGGTAGTTAAAGAAGAAACGTGAGAGGAGATTATTTACTTGAAAAGGTATCAACATGTTAACTGGCTCCTTCTTTTAGCTATACAAACAGTACCAACTTCTCCATCCATTTGCTCTCTGCCCTTACATACAGTAATAAAACAGAGATCAGGCATGGATAGTTTTTGTCCAATTTTACAGAAATTCTTTTTGTCTTCACAAGAGAGGTAATACAAAATCATATTAATTTACTTATAAGCATGCAAATCTGAATGAACTTAGGTTGGGCTATAATTTGGTTCCGCAATGCTAAAAATTTATTACAGACCCTATGCAGCACCTAGAACAGCTGACATATTTATTTTGAACTGTCCTGACTTTAAAGGTTTAATACAGTGGAAACCTGGAGATTCTAATCACCTCATCTAAAATAGTAATACTTCGAGAGAGACAAAGATCATATTTTTGTCCATGCAGCCACTGCATACGAGCTTAGCCTGTAGACAACGTGCTAATACACACTTCATTACTAAAAGTAAAAACAATGGAACACAAATTCTCAGGGACTTCATGCTAAATCACTATAAAAGGAGTGTTAAGTACCAGAAATGTCTTTATACTGCATTAAATGCTTTAACTGTATCCTTCTACTGCTTTTTATCGATTATTTTCATGTTACCATATATTAATGTATTCTTAAAGATGGACTTCTTTAGCATAACAGAGTCTTGGTCTAAACTGAATCAGTACTTTTTTTCTTAAAAATACATCCTGCTGATTGGACTGTCCAGTGAGAACATATACTATTTCTCTGAAGTATACATTTAATTTTTTCATCCAGGTCTAGAACTATTTACCTTGGAAAAACACAGCTTTACTGCGGAAAAGGACTCTTCAAGACAAACAAAAGCTTCCTGGAATTCCATAAGAACCTGCCCTGGGCAGAACTGACTAAGACATGAGTTTTTGTTTGGATACACTGGCCTGAAAAGCTGGGTGAAGTGAATGCCTTAAAGACATGCCTTCTTTCAGTGGTGCAAAACATGATTAATCTCATTTCTCACTATAGAATAGGCCTTAGGAGTATTTTACTCTACAATTGGTAATTAACCAAAGTACTCTGGTTTCAAGAGGACTAAGTAAATTAGTATAGTTCACACTGAAAGTAATGAAATCCGTAAAGGCAAATACTGAAGGTAAAGAGCATGAGCTATAATGTTTATGGTTTCTACATCTGAAAACGCAAAGCTGCATGTTTGCACTCACTGATAATGTGTACCTCATGCAATAACAATATTATTGTTATTATGGAACAAAAGTGTCTCACAATAGACAGTTATTAAAATAACCAATGCAATTAGCAATTAAATCTCAAAATGATGGAGCATTGCCTGTACTTAAAACACACCTCTACTTCCACCCAAGTTGGGCAAAGCAGCCCAAGTATCCTAATACAGCAGCTAGTCTTTATTAATTGTATCTTAATGAGGATTCCTAAGACAAATTCAATATTGAAATCCAAATAGACTACCATCAAATGGTACATAGTCTTCAATTAGCCTTAAATTAACTGCAACTGCCAAGTGATGAATTCAAGAGTAAGCTGCCTGTAGTGAGAGCTAACGTGCCATAGTTATTTGCAAAACCAAATGCTACTGCTCTGTAATAAGCCAACATACTTCTGAAAAATACTACTTGGCAATAGCCAAGATGACACTTAAATGAAATGGAATAACATTTCTGTCTTACCTCTCTTACCTCTTCTGATGTCTTAACCGCATCAGAAAATTAAAAGTGAGATTTTTTTAATTTTTTCTTTTAAATTTATAACCATCTTCTTATCACTGCAAAGTTCTGGGACACTGCTTACACAGCAAAGAGGGCAGTTTCCTAAAAATCTGTAAGTGGTAGTTTGTTGTGTCTTGGGTGATACCATCACCAGCCCTGTGGCACAGCAGGGAGGCAGGGAGGATGAGAGGCACTTTGGCTTATTTACAACCCAGAAAACCCTCATGTCGAAGTAGACATTGAGCTTAGTAGGAACTGAAGGGCTTACACAGCACAAGGTACAGCTTCAAGACAACTTCATCGGTGAATTTAAGCTTTAGCCATCTAAGCCAGGGGTTCCTTTTCCAAGCAGTGCACCAAGGAACACACAGAGAAGTATGCTCTGTAAAGTTTGCATAAGGAATATCCAAGAAGGATCAATTTTTGCAACATGTGACTAAGTGTTTAGAAGTTAATTTTGCATCACAAGAATTTTAGATCAGCAATTTAAGGTGTTAGGTTTCCTCCTCTTTCTTCAGATCTCCAGGTTCCCTGGTCTACTCTGCTTTCCTACTCTTCTAGACCTTAAAAAGCAAAATCTAACAGAAGTATATTGTAGAATTAGATGTTTCGGATGCACAGATGAGACACATCAGATTCGATTTAGATTGGATACAGAACAGTTAATAGCATATAGTGTGCTAACCCGGTATTACCTGAAATCAAGCTTGGAAGAGGTAAACCACAAAAGCCATCCAAGAACTGACCCCTGAGAACCAATTTTAGATTTATTTTTTATTCAGTTAAATTAGGCACAAAAGGTGGAAAGATTAGAGTCTAACTATGCTTAGATTTATTAATTAGTAATATTTCATATTACTATACATTGTTCATTCTAGCAAAAATAGTAGAGAGATTTAAAACTTGAACACTGCAAAGCCTCAAGGCCATGGTTCCCTCAGTGGTATGCACAGCCGAAAGTGCTAGAAGAATATCCCGGCTGTAACTCCCTGTAGGTCAAATTCAGTAAATGCAAGAACACAGAGTTTTCATTCAGTTCTCTTGTGCATAAGCATTATAATACAGTCTGTAATGATATCCTCGACCTGATTCCAGATCCCTGCTTTCAAACATTTTGCAGAATTGACAGGGCTCACTTAATCAACAGTTTTTTCACATGTTCAGCTGTATAAGACCATGCAAGTATGGTGCCAAGAATTTGACTTACTGTAACCTCTTGGACCTCTGGAAAGGAGGTTCAGGACTTTCTTCCTTTCCTTCCAAGCTCCTCTGTTCAGTACATACATGTCTCACAAAACAGTAATGAGCTTAGTTGGGAATGTGCCTGTAAGGTGTGCAATTACTATACTACTTTAGAAGTGGAGCCAAGGAAGACAGATCACTTTAAAAAGCACTATTAATTTTGAATCCCTGCACTTTACTACCATTTTAGAGGGTATTTAGCAACTCAAAATTAAAAATCTAGATCTCATGTACTGAATTTTCAGTATAATGTTCAAGATAGACTCTGTAGTGCCAAATCAAGAACACAGACCACAGTCCCTATTTTCTCATGTACATGGTAGAAAGTAATTATTTTCAGCTCTATTCAGTTTGCTGCTTTAATTTATTGGAGGTCCCCTAAAGCAGTTCTGTGGGCCTAATGTGGCAGGGGAGGAAAAACCAGTAGGGAAGAGCTTCTCAACCCAGCGCAGCTGTCAAGCTGTCACGTGTAACAATACTTCCAGAGAAAGAGAAACATTTGTGTGAAAAGTTTGGTTTAAGCAATGTATTTTGCATCACTGAGAAATTCTGTAGCAGAAGCAGGGACAAAAATCCAACTCACCATGGTAGGTTCTATGTGCGAAAATCTCCCTTCTCTCCTGCATGCCCTATATTATTTTGGTGAAGCAAATGAGGCAGGCATCCACACCACTAAACCCACGTTCTCCCTAGAAAAAGAACAGAGAAGTCAGCAAGTAAAAGCAAATTTACAGCAGCTAATAATCAGCTAAACACCACTTATTTAGCAAATGTATTGTTCAGTTCACTGTCCTTACCAAGGTTATTACTATGGGGATCTTCCATTTAAGTCTCACAATGGGTTGCACCATGTTACTACAGAATGAACTGTTAAGAAATACAAAAGCAAAGAACTGAGCTCAATAGAGCTTCTGCAGCGACAGATCAACTGCTGCAGCAGTTTGACATGGAAATGCTTTAGGAAGCACAGCTAAAGATTCATTGAATAAGTAACACTGCATCATCCATCAGCTCTGTTGCCACAGGCAATAGGCATGCTGGTAGCTTGTTAATAATTTTAGTTGGTGTCTTTGGTTGGCTACACTTAATTGTTGTCAGGCAGAAAACAAATTAAATACTTGTTTTCTTTGCAAGGCCCTTATGCTCAGCATTTCAAAACAACTAAAGGACAGATGCTAATCTGGGAGGTGGAGTGGATGTTTATAGCTACTAACAGGAATGAGATAGGTAGGCCTCTGTTTCTGTTTCTAATATGCTCACCTGTTTTGGAAGGCAGAAGGCAACTGTCCAGCTGATTCCACTTCTGATTTTGAAGCTCTGCAGTATTGTGTACCTGCGAGAATGGAGAGAAGACCAGAACATATTTTACTGGTTTACTCAAAAGTGACGCTATAGACTACTCTTCTGCATCCATTTATCATTCCCACTAAACACCCTGACCCCAGAATCCTAATCTGCAGCACTATTATGGAGAAAATTTCTTCCTTTCTTCAGTTTTGACCATTCCCAAGACTGTTATAAGCACTTCACTGTGCCACTGTTGAGATCACAATAGCTTTTCCATCAAGAACTTCAAATCCAATTCAGATTAAACAAAAGAAACATTCATTATCGACGAGAGAAACAGAAAGGAAGCTTTCTGGAGGGAAACAATCTGACCACTGGCACACATTAACCGAGACATAAGGATTCTAAAAGGTAACTTCATAAAGCCAAACAGTAAAGCCTTAAGACTGAAATCCCTTTGCCATTGCAGAGATACGTACATCAGATGACAGCTTCTTTGAAATGCAGCCCGTTTACTTTTTGGTTCAGAGAAACAAAGGCAATATACCTCAAAATCCAGTTTAGAAGGCTGTTTTTGCACCAGTTTGACTGTACATTTCATGTCAGCTACTGAACTGAGTAATTCCAGCTGACCCAGCATATTTAGTCCCTTTCTACTCATGAAACATTAATCTGCAGATTAAGATCTACTGATTTTGTTCAGAAAAAGTTATATGATTTTAAAAAAAACAAACAAACCCAACAACAACAAAGCATTGCAGATTGGTCTAAAAGAACCCTCAATATTAATTAAATTGACCATGAAACATAGACCCAAGTGGTTTAAAGAGCTGTATGATAAGGTTTTGCTTTCTGACTGGATATGTGAGCGTGTTGTAGTTTATCTAGATTTTCACCTGGTTTACCTGGTAAGAGAGCAAAAATGATCAGCACATACTCTTCTTTCAGTGATACTCTGCCCAAATATCATTCTTTCTGAGGCTGACTAAAGTCTGCCTCACTATTAGTCTAAGTACTATGAATTAAGGTCTGTAAACATTATATCTTGTAAAGTTTTTATGGCTATCTTTGTTATACTTGATTTCTCCCAATTCTTTGCATTTTTTTGTTCCTCTTAGTTACAAGATATAACACTTTCTTCTCTATATGCAATTTGCTTTCTCTTACCAAATTAATACATATATTTACTTGTATATTTATGTAAGCAAATCCACATATTTGTTAAGCATTTGTTTTACAAAAGGACAGACTAAAACTCTCTTTCCTGTTTTCCTGTTCCATACTCCCAGCTCTATTTTCCTAGTAAGTTCTTAGTTGTCAGACAAATTTATTTCAATATAATACACCTTCACTGGTAATTTTTAAAGCTGTAAGATGCTGCCTGCTTTTCAGGTTCAGTTGAATTTTCACCTGGCTAACTCGACTTTGCCACCTAGAACACTAATTCCACTTTTCTGTGAAATCTCACTGAAATGGGAAGACAGCTGTGGTAACCTGACGGGAAAGAACTAAATATCCTCCACACACATACACAGAGTATTTGGAAGTGGTGGTGCTCAGAAAATTAACATTTACGGTGTGGAAAATGAACATGCAACTCCATGCAGTCAGGAACTTACGTGCATATTTTTAGAAATCTCTACAGATGTCCATAAGCAAAACTGTCCTTACATTTTTGACTAAAGATATCACACCTCTGATTCCCAGCATTATAAGAAACGATCTAAAATGCCACATTAAAACAGGTTTTTCAAAGATTGCCCAGATACCTTTTTCACTCTTGCCCAGGTCTTTATTTCAGACTTCTAGATTGAAACATAACTGAAACTCCACCTCAGTTTCACTGTGTTTATAATGTTATGTGCAGATTGTACAAGTGCACAACATTATGTTAAAATTCTCATAGCCAAAGAACGGTGCTCAAGATCTTTGGGTTTGTCTGATTCCTTTCCACCAGCAACATTTCATTCACAACACACGCTACAGTCACACACACAGCCCATTGAGAACAAGCGGTGCATCACTAATGCTGTTGGTGGGAACAAAGAGAGACCAAGCCCGTTGCGCTGTTCTGATGCCCTCTTGCTTGACACTCGCAAAATTCAATTAACACTTGTAGAAAAAGGACACATAGCAGAATTACTCAGAATATCACTGACCGTCAAAGTGTAAATTTGTTTCTCGGAAGTGCCGTTAAAAACAGCTGTTTTAATTGCAGAAGTTAAAAAAACCCAAACACGGACAAAAAACCCACACACACAAAATCCCAGAACAAGACTCTCTAGATAGCAAAAACGTAAAGTAAAAAAGGGAATACAAAAGAGACTGCAGAGAAAAGTCTCTCCTGGTTTCTTTACTGCCTGCTAAACCATGCCTGGACACTTGCATGCATCCATTGGATAATAAAACAGTGGTTGGGATAATGAGTGGAAGTACATTTGTCACAGCACAAGGAATGGACAAGGAGACACAAAACTTTCAATGCAGAGGCCATGGCAAAGGCCATATTTATCTATGATCATGAACGGTAGATTTAAATGAAACCATAATTGCCAATACAAGCAATTAATTCGACCTTAGTATTCAATCCTATATTCACTTATTTGATGAGTCTGTCAAAATGTTTCATACGTAATAAAAGAAAACCAAATGACATTAGATTGAAATGGAAACAATCACAAGAAAGTTTTTATGGAAAGAACATAAAACATTTCCAGTAAGTTCCTATAAAGGTAATTAATGCTTTCCAAATTCAATCTGTCTTGTTTACAGCATAAACAAAATATGACAATCTCTCACTAATGATTCATTAAGGTTTTGCTGTAGACCTTGACATGATTACACTCCAATAACTACTGTATGTTTTCACATTTGATTACATGAAACATATTATCAACATACTGATTATCTTATTGTTGAAGCTCAGATTTATAATTCTTTCTCTGAAAATAAAACACACTTCGAGTCCTGCAGATGATAGTGATATGTGTGTTTTCATTAGCCCAAAGAAACACACATACTGAAGATTTCCAGCTTCAAATGCTAACAAGGACCTTAGTGAAAAATTTTATTCTGATCGGTTCCATCATGAACGGCAGTAATGGGACAGTACAGGGACACTGGAAGTGCCCGTGTTTGGGGTTTATGGCAGACCTCAGGTTTTGTCATGATTTGGTACTAAAGTATTTTTTGCAAAAGCTACTGAATTTGAACACTGACAGAAACAGTATCACCAAGGTCACTGAGGGTGTTCTGTACGTTCCCTTTAGCTCTCAGTAGGGTGTTTCACTTTGACGCATCAGCCGTTTTGTCCAAAGTTCTAATTTAAAACATAATAAACCTCTCAGTTACATTTATTACTGCTGACTTCTAGCACCTGTAGGAACAGCATGAAGTCACAGAAAAGACAGTAACTGTGTGACTGGTTGAAAGCTAAATACACCTTTTTACAATGGAAAATTCTCTGCTGCTAAGCAAACAAACAAAACTCTCAAGGGAAGATCAATTGATGTCTCATCTTTAAACAACGCTAACTGTAACTGACTTTTACCTGTGGATTCTCTTTTTGTGACTGAAAACTTTCATATGGAAATGTGTTTCAGTTTAAAATATATGTATACAAAATATATTTCTAGATGTGTGTGTATGCGTGCATACATATATACACACATATACACATGTGTGTGTATATATACAGATAGATATATATGTATATCTCAAATCTGCCTTGATTGTCCATTATTATTTCCCATGAGCCCCTCAGACTTTTTTTGGTAGAACCCAACAGATCTTGAACTAGTGCCTAATCATGAGTTATTTTCACTAATCCAAGTTTCTCATCACGGCTCTTTTCTACCATACTCCATTACGGGCTAACTTACATCTTTTACTAATCTAAAATCATGTCCCTCATTCATTCCTAGGTGGTAGAAGATTAATTAATTTTACGTGAAATATATCTTCTTAGTTTCTGATGATTTCTAATTAACTTATCTGCAATAGATTTTTGAGAAAAAAGCTATTTCTATATTTTATACGCATGCAAAAAACCCACTACAGTAACTGAACAAAGCTACATTATTAACTTTCTCTGAAAGCTATCGGTAATTTCCGAGCATACAGACACTTCAATGGTGGACTACATTAGGAAAACCTCTTGCTAGAGAGCTTTACAAACTTTAGCAAATAAATGGAGTACACTACCATTGCAAACTGAGCTACACTCTTCTAAAAGGATGTAAATGCAAGCAATTCAAGTTACTGTTTTGCACTCTACACCAACGACCCAGTTTGCTGACTTCACAGGAAAAACTCAGCCACAGTGTTATCTTTCAAGACTTCACAGAATCACAGAACGTTAGGGATTGGAAGGGACCTCAAAAGCTCATCCAGTCCAATCCCCCTGCCGGAGCAGGAACACCCAGATGAGGTTGCACAGGAAGGCGTCCAGGCGGGTTTTGAATGTCTGCAGAGAAGGAGACTCCACAACCTCTCTGGGCAGCCTGGTCCAGGGCTCTGTCACCCTCACTGAGAAGAAGTTTCTTCTCCAATTGAAGTGGAACCTCCTGTGTTCCAGCTTGTGTCCGTTACCCCTTGTCCTATCATTGTTTGTCACCGAGAAGAGCCTGGCTCCATCCTCGTGACTTCTTCATCAACTTCACAGGGACCTTTACAAACAATAAATGCAATTTCCCTTTTAAAAGAATCATACTTTATTAACTATAAAACACACTCTAGATACAAAACCTGACAAGTTTCAAAGCCCACTAAGAGTAGTACTATACCATACTTCAAAGTATCTGAGCAGGTGCAATACAACCTTTCTGGTCACTACTGGATGAGAAAATGTAATGTCAAACTAGAGCATGCAGTACGTACTGATGCCTACAGACTCATAGCATAAAGCACAGTCTCCTATTGATTTTAGCTTCATCTCATGAACTCTATTTTCCTTTAAATCCTAATTCACCAAATAAAGTCATTTTCCAGTTGCCACTCTCCTGATAACGCCAAAAAAAAGACCGACTTGGAGATTAGTGAGGGCTTCCTGTAAAACTGGGAACCTGCTATGGCTTTATATAATCACAGAAGTGCTGCTTCTCCTCAATCAGCCTCTCAGAGCCGAGGATTCAGAGAGAAGAAAGGCAGACTATGGCTGCCTCATCACCACTGTATAGCTGAGCCATGGCAATTTCAACGGATCGCATTCAGAGAGCTACTTGGTTTGTTGCCCATCTGTGCTTCTTACTGGCAGCTTCTCAAGGGTGAGGGGTGGGCGGGAAAAAGAATGGGGAGCATCAAGTGCACTGAAACACGCAAAAGTCCGTGCTTTGCTAAGTGATTCCTTCTGTACCGTGAAATGCCAGCAGATCAAATCTGACCTCTGTACAAAAGAAGACAATTAAGGAAAAATAAAAATGACTAGTGGAAATTCTCCATGTGATGTAATGACATATGATTGAACCATAGACAATAACTCTTTTATCACTCAAAACACATACCTGTAGCCCAGGTGTCAATGAAGGTTAAAAACAAAAATTACTCAAAATCTCTTGTTAGAGGAAGACAAAAAAAGAATTAATCCATCTTTCTTGTTTTTCAGAGATGCTTTAAATGGAAAACATGGTGATTATATGATGAGCTGTCACTCAGCTGCAACCCACTCAGTTCTATTACTGCTCACTACAGCTGCTTTTGACATTCAGTCAGCTCGGTTACCTTTTATATTTATTACAGGAAGAAATTCTCAAATGTCCCTTATCACACAGGGCAATCCTTGCCCTTGGAGTCCAAACCGATTTGATCGGTTTTTGCTTTATTGGAATTTAAGGCAGATTATGAAATAAGAGTATGAACACTGTTTCCATATCATTTGAATTCCAACACCACGCACATTTTTCTCTGCCCTTTTGCTCTCTAGAAGACTGAGGTTATACAGTGTAGTGCACTATTTGCATATCAAAAGCAACAGCACTTTGCACAAAAATGAAAAGCAGTCACTTTTCTGGTTTCAGTGACTAAGAGCTTAAGACATGATAAGAATTTCCTTCCTCTGAATCTGTAACTCCAAATTCAGGTGTAACTCGGTTCATAAAGACTGGTTCAGATAAATATCTTAAAAATCAAGAAGCTCCTCCACTGCCGCTGTTACCTGATCCTTAGTTGCCAAAGACAAAGTTTGTTTCCTTTCTATACCCTTTCCTTCTGAAGCAAAGACTCCACTGTATTGCTTGAAAGAATGTAATGAAGAAAAATAGGCAATCAAGTTCAAAGGTCATAAAGGAACAATTATATACTCCTTGTCTGAATGGCACTACCCCACTTATTGGGGTATTTCAACGTCTTTTATTCGGCTGGCCGCCATGACCTCAGATGTCTCAGATTTTGTTATAAAAATAAGCAGGATGACTACCTTATACAGCCTAACAAAAGCACATCTATACAGAGCACTATTCCAGAGTACTGTAACTTTACACTAAGGTTGCAACCTTGTCTCTATTTCTACAGGGAGGCACCTTTTCTGAAGCAAAATCTCCAACACTCACGTTAAGAATGTACACACAAGCTAGCAGAACAGAACAGCTAGCACACTATGAACTAACTAAGCTAAGTCTAAACTTTCATCAAGCTCCAAGAGACACAGTGTGGCTAGTATGTAATTCCAACCCGTTTTTCTCAACAGGAGGCAGAAGCAATTCAAGGACAAGCTATATTACCTGCTAAAGTTCAACATATCCCTAACTGTATCACCACCTAACCTTTATGCCCTCAATGCCTCAGATCAACCTCCAATAACTTAAAACCAGCATCTACCCTCCAGAAAGCAGGTAGGCAAATAAACATATAAAGACATTCAGGTAGGTGAGACTAAGGATACAAGCTACTGTATTCTTGTGAAGTACACGATAATTGGCCAACTATATGTTGCTCCCCTACCCTTTTTACTGATGGTCACAAACATCAGGTAAATGAGCACATAAAGGCTTTTAAAGGGGTAAGAGAGCAATGCAACCATGTCCCCTCTCCCCATAACATGGCTGTGATTTGTGACATCAATTTTCATGACTTCTTTGCCTAGAAATGTACCTGGCCACCCACACGCCCTAGACAGAGTAATGAGGTAGGAAGAGTGGAATGAATGATTCAGAAATACCAGCTGTTTACCACAGTGTCTCACTACTCCCGGTAACAACAGTAGTGGGCAGTGTTTGAGCTGTCCTTGACCCTGCCAAATCCCTCTTCAACTTCTTCCCACCATTAGAAGTGTTAATGTGTTTCCAAGTCCTACCACGAATGCATTAGTGACTTCATGAGGAAGATCTGTCGCTTCAGATGGTTTTAGAAGAAAAATAGCTAGCAGACAATTCCCATGCTCAAGAGAACCATGCTTTACAATGACTACACTGGATTACATATTCATTTGACTGGTATCAGCTAATCAAGCTAGTTTATCATTCATGAGCCACCTAAAACCTTTCTTAAATCCTCAGAGATATCTGATCTATTTCCCTGTGTGTTTACAGTTAGTGTCAGATAATTTAAAGAAATTGCACTGGATCAGAAACAAGAACCAGGATTTAAAATCAGTCTGTTTCAGCAGATTTCCCTCAATTTTTCATCCACTTCTTACTCAATAAAGCATACAGTGGAATGGCATGCTCCTTTAACATAACAAAAAAGTGTTTGTAATTACATTGCTATTTGCATAGCAATTTTAATGTTAATCCATTTTCACTCTAAAATTAATTTTAGCAAATACTTGAACACATTTCTATACTAATGCTCTGTGCATCGCATGAAGCCAACAGTCATGACACTACCATGCTTTTACAGAGAAGTAACAGCATAGTGGATAGAAGACTAAGATCTCAAATGCAGGGTAATACTGCCACCATTCTCTATAAGCCTTATAGGATTACAACTCATCTAGAACACTACATCCCCTTTATCACACCTCACTATATTGCACTGATAAAAAGGAGAACCACTTAAGTGTTCGGTGGACTTAGCTGGTGAAGTCACACATCTTATGAAAAAATAGTTCTCTCTTCAATGGTTGCCAGAGCAGACATTGAATTTTTAATTGATTATTTGGAGAAAACTACATCCATCTTTCCAGAAGGGCTTGCTTTTGTGACTTCTAGATATTTGCTGGTTCTTCCAAGACACTGAAAAGCCTGTATCCTAGACACATGGAAAAAACAAAACAAACCGCAGCGTTTGAGAACCCAGATTCTGCATAGTCTGACTGGACTTGTTTGATTGGAAACACGAGTGAGAGAAGTAGCTAAATTTTAGTACATGTAGTCCTACTCTCTGGCAGCCTGCAGCAAACACAAATTAAGGTATGGGATTTTTCTACAAAGCTTCATAAACTGGTAAGAGATAAAAGGCACACAGAACATAAAAAGGTATTGACACCTGGCAAAGACCAATGTGATCTAAGGTAGCTTAGCTAACCACTGACATGTTCGCTAAAATAGTCAAATTCAAACCAAGGCTGACTGGATATCATCGTGTTAGAAATGAGCATTTTTTCACAGCTCATGAAGCTTCACTCTCATGAAGCATGGAGGGAAAAAACCCTTAAAATTCCCAATTCAAGCAGCATATACAAACCTCTTCAACAAGATCACAAGCCAGCTGTCAAAACTATCTTTTATGTCCTGCACCATCTTCAGTCCAATCCTGGCTTTCTGTCTGCCTGCCTGATGTATGCAGAAGTTGTTGCTGGAGTTACTTCCTCTTGTCTGTCCTATTTAACTAATGTAATTCAACAGAATAAAATAACCTATTTCTGCAATAGCAGGAAGGCACATAGTGAACTGTGGAATACCAAATATACCAATTCACTTCATTCAGTGGACACAAATTTTACCCAGAACACCTCAGTGTAACTGACTGACAGTAAAACAGAACAAATAATTCAGTAATCACACCTGCACCCGGAACAGTCTGTCTTGTTCAGGACTGAGGTCATCCAGAGAGGGGAGTCTGCACTGCAGCTGCTGTACTTTACATAAACACAGAGCTTGCACGGAAATCTGAATGCTTGCTTCTTCCCAGCCCACATCCCGCCCCCGACTCGCTTTTGTAAAAAATATAACTGCATAACTGTCTTATATACTTTGGAAAACTATAAATTTCTATCCCCCACTGCCTTTTGTGGGTAGATGGGGTTTTTTTCTAATTTGAGAATGAACTACATCACAAAATTATTTCCTATCGTAAACAACAAAACATTTTAGTATATTACCAGAAGTTTCTTAACTGTTTCTATAGCATAAGCAACAAAATTTTAAACCACCTAATTCTACATTTTCAAAAGCAGACAAGACAGAGTTTTAAAGGAGAAATCCTCAACAATTCAGATTGGTGTGACAAACTGATGTTTTATGTTTACAGGGTTATAAGCCTTTTGGTGGCAAGATGACCCAGTGTGCACTCACTTCTTCAAAATGTGTTCTCTCCAAGACTGACCCTCCTTCTCTGCATTTTTCATTCTATTTAACAAATAGCTTACAATAACAGAGAATGTTTACAGCCATTTCTCATGTGCTAAATGTACATTCTATTCAAAACATTCATAAGGGATCACTTTTATTACAAGCACTACTCAGTATACACCTTCCCAGTACTTGCCAAAACTACATTCTAAACATTTCCCAAGCTACACTGGTAAAGTATGAATGTCAGATTTGATGTACAGGATAACCAATCTTGCGCTGATAGCTACAATTAACAGAGGCAGTCTAAAAATCCTGCAACACAAGTAAATATTTACTGAACCCTAAGATAACTTAATTGTAATATATATATTCATGTATCATTAACCTATATCAAAACAGATTCAAGCTCTCATTTTGTAAATAGCTTTGCAAGAATACACCTTATTTTACCCATGCTCTTGAAAGAAGTTGCAGAAGATAAACAGCAGCCAGCCTAGGGGTCCTAACTGAGCCGAAGACCCTCACTAAAGCAAGCTCAGAATCCTGCTTGAATAAGCATTCTTAATGGGTTCCATTCAAATTCTCATATATACTGGCAGAAGAAGCAGGAAGTTCAACAACAAAAAGGAAATATTTGCATATTTCAATGCACTGAAATAATGTGGGACTTCCATTCTTCTCTATTCAAGTTCCTGTGTATACTTTAAATAGGATGAAGTAGTAAAATTTTCCATTTTAACTGTGGATTGTGCTAGAAAGCAGAATGATGGAAATGTGTCTCTGCCAGTCAGGGTGAACGTCATCTAGTCAACTGTTATTAAAGGTACTTACAGAAATCAGTGGCAAAATCACCAGTGCCTTCAATAACAAAGAATCCTCTCTGAAGCTAAAAAATACAACATGGTTGTTTTGCACTTTTACTAAGTGTGCTTGCATTACATCAGCTTTTGCATCAAAACTCGTAGTGCAAATAGGAAAGCAAAGCCAATTTTATGAACTGATGTAACCAAGCCTAGCGTCTCTGTGGGGTTTTTTTTTTGTTCCTACGGTCACAATGACATCAGCCTACTCTGCTGATTTAAGTACTGGAGAGCAATGACAGTTCTTCACCTCTGCTGACACACTTCTCTATTCTTTACCTCCTGCTTGTTCATCCTGACACATCAGGAGTCAGCTTGCATCTCAGTGCAACACGAAACAACACTTGCCTCAAATCTCTCCTCTTCTTTCTCTCAATGTTTCCAGCTATCACAAAGTCAAAACTTTTCCTAAGTAGAAAGGGGAGAAGGAGAAATCTCAGGAATTTAACAGAGCACATCTAAACACTGTAAAGTGGGTCATGAATTTACAGACTGGAACGCACATTGTTCAAATAATAGCTGTATTTTAAGTGTAGCAGATATTTATCCATACATAGAGCTGACCTGGAAAGAGTATGAAGCTGTGCCTCTGCCTGACAGCACATCAAGATGTGTAACCGGTACTTCAGCCCCATAGACGGCCACACTGCAGGTCAATTAACAGGCTCAGTACTCTTAGCTCTCTAGTTGTCATGGGTCTATGTATGTGTTTCAAAAGACTCCTACAAACTTACATAAGTAACTTCACTTTTCTCTATCAGTTTCTACACCTATAAATTGGAAATAGTCTTTAAAAAGAACTTAACACATCAACTGAAAAGAAGTCGATTCACTTTCTGTTCATATAATCCAGACCTGGAATTTCCCGTGTAATTAATCCTCTGATCTGAGACACATCATCTAGGCCAGATACATCTATACTCTGCTTTGAAATTAGTTATCGCTATCTTAGAATTCCAAACACACAAACATACGGTAATACCTCCAAAAAGTACATTTTGCAGTTTTCATTTGTACTGTAGAGTGTTTATAAGCAACTCTCACATGCTGTCATTAGGGGGAAAAACATTTGTTCCACAAAGTAAGTTTTTAACACAGCCTTATCATCTAGAAAAAAACTTCAGTAGAACATATTAAAGAAAATACATTTTGGAAAATACTGTAAAACTTACTGACAAATCTAATCTGTTGATAAAACCTACCAGTACACATACAGTACATTTGGTTAGTTTTCCTACTACAAGATTTCTTCAATCTGTGCTGCTGCATAGCACACAAACATTTATCTGTGCAGTAATTGGTATGAAAACTAATCTAAAAAAACCCAAAACCACCAAAAAAACTTAAAAAGACCCCATCACCATCAAACCAACAAACTTACTAAACAAACAATCCCTCTATCCCCACCTCTTCTTCGATGTCTTAAACTATCGGGAAAAACTAATAAAGAGAAAACAGCAGTATGTTGGATACTCTAATTTGTAGATTTTTTTTTAAACCTTATTCACTGAATTAGATCTTTTGCAAGGTTTAAGGAAGGCAACATTATGAAGGACCTAAACTACAATACAAGTAACCTTGCCATAAACTTAAAAAAATGAAGTATCAAGCTAGGTAGTTAGGTACATAAAATTATCACATATTTCTTGTTATCCATCTCATCTATTCTTCAGCTGAAGTCAGATAAATATTTTCCATATATACAACTCTTCACAAAATGTAGACAATAAGAAAAATATTAATCTCTATAGCCGAGTTGCCTACTTCAATCTCTAACATTTACGATTTTTATTTGCCAGCTGTCCTTCCCATTCATAAAAAAGCACAATCCCCCCACATCTGCATTAGTTTCAAGCAGCTTAGAAAGTAACATGCAAAGAAATGAGCAAACATTTTAATAACTAGAAGTCAAATGCATTAGAGAAGAGGTATTATAAATATAAAAAATACAAGTATGTATTTTTATGGACAGAAAGGGATTACATATTTACATAATCTAATGTATATTATATCTATTACCACATCTACGTTATCTATGTGTCTGTATATTATTGATATATTTATACAGCTATAAATATACATATGTTTATCTACAGATAATATTGATAACTAACACCACTTCTTTTTCATGTGGAATAACTTGGTATATATCAGCCATTAACCCTACTGTAAGCTGTGCTGTTAGAGCCTAAAAGGAATTATTTAGTATTATCCTTAGTAACAGCTGACAGAGATCTGACAACACAGAAATGTAACGTTTCATTTTACTTATCCATAGGCTTATTCCACTGAGCCCCAGATGTTTTCTCTATCTTTTGCTAAAACAAGTTCCACAATTTTAGCGGGGGGAGAGGGGAGGGAAATGGGAAACCTGTTTATAACAAATGGCCCTTGCTTTTTGAATTTCTACCAAAAATTAAGAGGCATTAATTTTTAAAAAATAAAAATCTTAAGTATTAATCCAGACTTGGTTTTTAAATGTGTGTGTTAAAGTAGCATATGCTACAGAAAGTGGTAAGAAACTCTCTAGAGGACATTTCATATTATCCATCATGTCTTTTTTCCCATAAACTTATCAATTCTTCTCTTCATTCTCTGGCAGAAACAAGTTAAATTCCAACAGAAGACATGTATCTCTTCCTAGTTTTATGTCACATGCATTAAGCACTAGACATTAAAATGTAACTAGGAAAAAAAACAGCAATCCATTAATATATTGTAAGGTAATTATGTTCCATTTAATTTCAAAAGTTTTCCAGCATCATTGATTTCCTGCCTTTATTTCATCTGTAGATCTTGTGGGGGTTTTCTGGGGGAGAAGGGGAGGGGGGGGTGGTTTTGCTTGGTTTTGGTTGTGGGTTGTTTGGTTTTTTTACAGACAAGAAGACAAAGCCTGCTGTGAGAGAGGTGGAGATGGCAAAAGGCAAGAGTTTCTAACAGAAATTCACACTTTCCCCAGCTCTTCACAGTTCTTCAGATGAATCCGTCACATGTCCTATCTGCAGTGGAGAAAAAGATCACTTCTTTCAGGTACTTTGAACTTGATCCCACTCAGGTTTGCTCCTTCGCCAGCTGCACACAAGATGTGTACAGTTACCCTCAGGTGAACCACTCATCTACAGAAGCACTTATGAAGTGCCTGAGATTGTACCTAGGAAGTCTTTCAAGTAACCAAATACAACACTTCAAAAGACAGTCGCCTGTTGCAGTGATAAATGAGCTATGAACTGCTGCGCAAAGGTTAAAGAACAGAAGACCCCTAAAAACTGGTAGAAGTACAGACCAAAGTGATTCAAAAACACCGAGAAGATATAATTAACATGTAATTTAAGTAAGCTCAACATTTCAACATAACTTGGCCAACAGCTTTTTTTTTGCATTTCAGTTTGCTAAAGATTTCATTTTGTTTATCCTTTCTGTCTGAAACGCATAGTGTAAGCACGACAGTTGGAGACTGATGAGTTATGGGCTGTTTAGAAAGAGGAGAAAGTGTAATATAAAACCAGTATTGGCTGATAACACAGATATTAGAATAATCTAGGGGAAAAAAAATCTTTACCCTGATTATAAGTGGCTGAACTCTGCTCAAGGACAAAATAGTCTCAAAGTTTACCTAGCAAAGTTTCATCAACTCACCTTTTCACTGAAAGAAAAACAATCTTGTGCATTAGTTAGAAAAATAACTTTTTACACTGTCCATTGTCTAAAGAAGGATCACATATACAGTGATTTATAAATCATATCATTTTATAAACTTCAGCAAAACGTATCATCTTTCTAGAAAAGACAAAGGTGCTCCATAATGATGCTGGCAGAGCATCTTTACATATGAATAAAATGAAAATGTATCCAGAGCACACAGAGCCTAATATTCAGTGGAAAGATTGTCATCCTGCAGAAGTAAAAAGCCGTTCAAGTCAAGAATAGAAGAATCTCTGCCTAAAATCCCCAACTGAGCAATTGTGTTACTGAACAGGAGGACACTGCATGGCACAGAAAAAAAGAGACTCAATTTTAGCAGTTAGAAAATATAATGGGGTTTGCAACTGAAAGTGAAGTAAGCTACAGGCTGGAGTCATACAATCATAGAATGGTTTGGGTTGGAA
>NW_010206367.1:0-12621 GCF_000695765.1 Mesitornis unicolor | reverse complement strand
AGCTCACCCATTTCACCCCCCCTGCCAGGGGCAGGGACACCTCCCAATAGACCAGGCTGGTCAAAGCCCTGTCCAGCCTGGCCTTGAGCACTGCCAGGGCAGTGGCATCCACAGCTTCCCTGGGCAACCTGTGCCAGTGCCTCACCACCCTCACAGGAAAGAATTTCTTCCTAATATCCAGTCTAAATCCACCCTCTTCCTGTTTCAAACCATTACACCTCATTCCGTCACTACCTGCCTTGGTAGAAAGTCCCTCCCCAGCTTTCCTGTAGGACCCCTTCAGGAACTGGAAAGCCACAATAAGGTCACCCCAGAGCCTTCTCTTCTCCAGGCTGAACAGCCCCAATTCTCTCAGTCGGTCCTCACAGGGGAGATGCTCCAGCCGTCTGATCAGCTTCATGGCCCTCCTCTGGACCTGCTCCAGCAGCTCAATGCTTCTTATGTTGGGAGTCCCAGACCTGGATGCAGTACTCCAGGTGGGATCTCACAAAAGCAGAGTAGAGGGGCAGAATCACCTTCCTCATCCTACCGGCCTCACTTCTTTGGATGCAGCCCAGGATGCAGTTGGCCTTCTGGGCTGCAAGCGCACATTGCCGGCTCATGTTGAGTTTTTCATTGACTGACACCCCCAAATCCTTCTCCTCAGGACTGCTCTCGAGCCATTCTCCTCCCAGCCTGTATTTGTGCTTGGGATTGCCGCGACCCTGGTGCAGGACTTTGCACTTGGCCTTGTTGAACTTCATGAGGTTCGCAAATGCCCACCTCTCCAGCCTGTCCAGATCTGTCTGGATGGTTTCCCTTCCTTCCAGAGCAACATCTGCACCACCCAACTTGGTGTCATCCGCAAAATTGCTGAGAGTGCACTCCATCCCACTGTCCATGTTGCTGACAAAGATGTTGAACAGTACCACTCCCAGTACCGATCCCTGGGGAACACCACTCGTCACTGGTCTCCATTTGGACATTGAGCCGTTGACCGCAACACCCTGAGTGTGACCATCCAGCCAATTCCTTATCCAGCGAGTGGTCCCTCCATCAGATCCATGTTTCCCCAGTTTAGTGACCAGTATGTCATGCGGGACAGTGTCTCATGCTTTGCACAAGTCCAGGTAGATGACAAAACAGTGTGATTGACCATAGAGTTTCAAGTATTACGGAGTTACAGTATTACTATGCTGAATAGCACAAAAGAGCCTGGAATGCTATTTTAAAAGAAACTTTCCACATTAAAAAAAACCCCAACAACCAGTCACAGTGCCTGGCAAAATGAGCCCTCATCTTAAACTAGATACATTTGTGACATAAGTTAATTGTTGTATTTCCCATTGACACACAAACTGAAACAGAAAAACCCTCCATAAGACAACGATGAGGTGCCAGCTACAGAAGGTGAGAACACAAAATCTGGTTTTTGACTTGCACTCCTTTTCAGATGTTCATCTGTTGAAGGAGTCAAACAGATAACACGCAAGGGCAACAATATTGCAGAAAGGGATACCACATCCTAACCTCCTGCTCTGTAACTCTGCTTTACAAGTGGAGCATTCCAAGGACTGAGTAACATTTCAAACTTAACTAAACAGAAAAGCTTTCAATACACTATGCAAAACAACAAACCAATTAACACTTGAGCAGACTTCAGGGCACGCTGTAGATCACCACTGTGTTACAATTTACAAAAGTCATAAACAGCTTCAGTAAAGCCCTAGCAGAAATGTGCTTTGTGTAGGATAGTCAGCTTTTCCAATGGCTCGTGCTGCTCAGTGCAGACCAAGCATTTCAGACTGAAAAACAAGAACAGGAATCCCAAGTTTGCACCCAGAATGTGCACTGTGCTTCTCAAGAATCTGTGGAGGTTTTTTCCATATGAAGCAGGTTTTTAGATTAAAGTGTATTTTCTCCATCTCTGAAATTACATCTGTGCTATCACTCATGGAACAGAGTAAAGTGGGGTTTTTTTGGTGGGCAGAGAGAGAGTGCTTTGGGGGACTGCTCCTAATCAAATTATTTCATAGATTCAAGCATCACAACATGGTTGATGTTGGCAGAGAGCTCTGGAGGTCACTTTGTCCAACCCCTCTGCTCAAGCAGGGCCACTTAGAACCAGTTGCCTAGGACCATGTCCATCTCCAAGGACCCCCTCTAGGGGTTGTGCCAGTGCTGAGTCACCCTCAGAGCGAAAGTGTTTACTGATGGTCAGATAGCATCTCCTGTGTTTCAGTTTGTGCCCACTGCCTCACCAGTTCCTAGTCACTATTATTTTTACAGAACACTGTTACACCTAAAGCTTTAAAAAGCCCAAATAGACAAACATACAAACCCTTGAGTTTACAAAGCAGTTAATAAAGAACAAGAATCGTTATAAAAACTCAGACGCAAATGAGGACAACAACATTTAACCTCAGCCAAATGAGAATTCAAAGCCTAAAAAGCCACAACTCAAACAGAACCTTACAGACTAAAAGAAAGAGACTGAGGGGAGACCTCATTGATGATTATAAATATATAAAGGGTGAGTGTCACGAGGATGGAGCCAGGCTCTTCTCGGTGACAAACAATGATAAGACAAGGGGTAACGGACACAAACTGGAACACAGGAGGTTCCACTTAAATTTGAGAAGAAACGTCTCAGTGAGGGTGCCAGAGCACTGGCCCAGGCTGCCCAGAGAGGTTGTGGAGTCTCCTTCTCTGCAGACATTCAAAACCCGCCTGGCCATGTTCCTGTGTGACCTGCTCTGGTGATCCTGCTCTGGCAGGAGTTGGACTGGATGAACTTTTGAGGTCCCTTCCAACCCCTAATGTTCTGTGATTCTGTGAAAGCAGTGTCTCTCTGAAAAGAGACATTGGTCCAGGGTTGGCTGTAGGGGTGGCCACCAAAAATCACTCTGCAAGCAGATCTACCTTCATTGCTGTCCTGCACATCCACCCAGTTACCTGATCACCTCCTTCACGTTTGCTGTCCTATTCAAACAGGCACCAAGCAGAAGACTGACTTGCTCTATATGCTGCCTACTGCAATACAGTGCCTTCCCCACACCTGTTATTTCTAGATAGGTTGTCTAGAAGCTGCTGCATTGGAAACTGAATACTGGAAGATACTTTTAATTATGTCTTACGTGGCCATTTGTGGCCATTTTCCTGATACAAAAACAAAGCCAGTATTTAGGTCAGATGGGACACAAAGTTCTCTGTCTCATGCAAGCTGGATTTATCAGCCATGTACAAATCACTCCTATTGTATGTACATGGTACATCTGACCTGCACGTATGCTGTCAAAATATCTAGGATTTCTGTGCATCTGTAGCTCCAGAGTGACTGACTCCAACTGAATGTCCCATGGCCCGATTGGAGCCACTATAGGATTTCCCAGGCAATCATCCAAAGACCTTACAAAGCACCCAGAAATGAACCAACCTCACACAACTGCCAAACACACAAACCCACGGTATCCCAGAGAACAAATCACTGAAACAGCCCAGAAAGCCCTTTTTAGGTAGAAGCTCAACTTCATGAGAACTGGTAATGACAGTTCACCGACACTGGCTTCAGGAGGGAAGAACGGTCTCTGCAGGGTTTTCAAAGTCTTCAGAACACAGAAGGCAGAATTTGATAGGTTATAATGCTGCTTTCATTGGGTTTAAATTTACCTAAAATTTTAAAGCCTTTGTGTGTGCTCATCAGTGAGCAGAAAATAACATCACTCTTCCTGCATTGCTTCATCCTCACAAATAAATGGTGCAATGCAATCAATATTCTCCTGATTTTTTTATTTTTTTTTTAATTTTCCTGTGGAAATTCTCACTCTTAGCATGTTTTTTATTGCTGAAGCAGATATTAACCAATATATTTCAAGAAAGAGTGAACTACCTATTCAGATTATCTCCATCTCCCTTACAAGAACATTTCCTAACCACAGGAAGGCTCTTCTTGCTGGAAAAGGAAAAAAAAAATCTCTACCATCTTTCACAAAGAATTTATTTTATAGATTAGTTTTAGGGTTTTGGGTACATCTGTGTACCACAGACTTTATGAATAGTGTCAATGTCACAGCAATGGAAAACTCTGCTTCCATAATTGTGTGTTCCACCTGAGACATCAAAAAGAAAACGGTTCCAACTCAACGACCTGTTTACAGAGGCAAAAGAAACAATATGAACCATACTAGATAAACAAAGACACCAAACCACTGATTCCCACTGCAGTAACCCGAGCAGAGCAAGGGTCCTATCTTAAGAACAAATAGTGAAGAGATGCCTGGTGCGAAAGTTAACTAAACTGTAATAATTTCTTCCCTAGAATATATTGATGTCTCCAGATGATCAGAAAGAAACTTAAAAAAATCTAACCTGAAACAAGATATTTACTGAATTTGTGTGTGAAATCTTACAAACTTCCACCAGAGAAGCAATTTCTACAAACTTCTACCTTGTTTAAGCAAGGCTTTTACAATCCACCCTAGCACGTGCACCTTCATCATGTTACGCACATGTAGAATCTCGGCTTGCTTTCCTAACAAGTAAAGGTTTTAATGGGATTTTCAAACATGAAATAGCAGAGAGCTGTCTGGCAGCTCAATCAAGACACTTGCCCCTGAATGAATACAGATACCAAATATTAACAACATAGACACTTGTACTTGAAGAAGGCCAGGGTTTACTCCACTGGTAATCCTGGCCCCCATGGACTATTCCAAATGCCCAGGCAACTGGAGCCAAATAGAACAGCTTGCAGACTCAGAGAACCTACCTGAGCAAAGCTGCTCTCGACCTTGCAGCACTTGGCAGACCCAGTTGAGGTCTGTAAGCACTCATATCCAAAAATACTGCAGTGCTACCTGATTTGGACAGATCATCTAGAGCAAGTTACTGAAAATTTCTGATCAATCACATGGTTATGCTAAAGCCACTATCAAAGAAATTCATATGCTGCAACAAGGAAAACAAGTAATCTTGAACAACGAAGTAGAAAAGAATACAAACAAAAAAATTAGAATGGCATTTCCCTCAACCCTGCATTTCCTTCCTTCCGTTCATCTGGTGCACCACAGGACATCACAACAAAATAGGATGGAGTTTTTGTCTAAATGGACAGAGAAGTTCCTCAGACTGATAGGGTGAAGTTCAGCTGGCTGCTTGTGAGCACATGAGATTTCCCATGGAAGAATCCTCCCTCAGTAAGGTTTTCAGTTATGATCTCAGCAAATCTCCTTGAACTATGTTTTAAAACCAGATAACTAACAGAATATAGACATTTCATATAAAGCTATATAGAATCTAACACATTCTCTACATTTTTATATTAATTTCTCAGATTTTCTTTATAGTTTCTCTAGAATCTCTAGATTCCTTAAATTTAGTTTAAAGCAATGTTTAGCTATTGCAACAGATTTAAAGAACTAGTAGCTATCAAATGAAAAAAGGGTCAGAAGATCTTTAGGAAGTCTAGGAGCACCTGATGCTGTTCTGTGGATCAGAAATCCACCGTCATCTACTATATGCTGTTCATAATTTACTGGAATTGTCCTCCATTACCGTATCTACGCAGTGTGCCAGTGGACAGATGGTAACAAGGTGCAAAATACGTAAGGGACATAGATCAGCTGCATGATAGGGAACCTGGACATTTTTCCATTGTATATAGATTTATGTCAAGAATTTAGAAACAGTCACTCACGTTCTAGAACCATGAGCTCTTAGGAAAAGCAAGTCTATACACAGGCATGTGTATACAAAGCAAATATGTGTTAGTATATTCCCATATACTTCTATAATTTATTTTTTTTTAAATGCACAGTGGGGGAAGGAATTTTTCTTTCTTTCGTCAGTCTTCTTCAATCACACCAAAATTGGCCATATTGAAAAAGGACAGTGAAACATGCAAGTGGTGAAACATATTTATTACTATGCTATGCAAAAGTGAATTAAAAAAAGAGGGCATCAACAATTACCAGAGATGCACACAATAATAGGACTTTAATAGGTCCTGCAACAGGCCTACAGTGGTCACAGGTTTTTATTCTGATGGACTGTCTTGAAGGATAGTACCTTATGTATAACACGTACAAATTCATACTATGAAACCCTTCTGAAGAAAACGTCCACAAATTTCATTATTCATGCAATTAGTCACACTGATGTGAGTACTGAGAAAGTTTTTGTTCTTAACTAGTCTTATTTTGACACTAAGTGTAATGACCAGAGGAATACTGACTTTCTATAAAACAGCAGAACTGGTTTTTCAGTAGTCAAGATCTGTAATGCTAAAAATCGTAACTAGGGAGAGCTGCACAGAATCAGGGTTGTCAGAGGCTGGAACAGGCTGCCCAGGGAGGTGGTGGAGTCACCATCCCTGGATGTATTTAAAGAGCGGGTAGACGAGGTACTTAGGGATATGGTTTAGGGGGTAGACAGGAGCGGTTGGACGTGATGATCTCGGAGGTCTTTTCCAACCGAGCGATTCTGTGATTCTGTGAATCCATACTGAAAGCTTGGTCAAATCCCTGTTTTTTTAATCTGAACTGACAATGAATCATTATTTTTATTTTTTTTCTGAACGTGAACCAGAATAATTAAAGTTACAGCTGAAATCATATTAAAAAAATCACCTGAAATACTTACTGTTTCTTCAGCTCCCTGGACTACTGAAAAAATTTAACTGAAAGTTTTTTACTGGTGTTTGCGTTTGGTTTCCCCCTCCTCCCTTCCCTCTGTTGCATTTTTCTTACAACTGAGTAGTTTATTTTGGTTTTTTTGGAGAAGCAAAAAACAATATTTCCTCATTCTATTTAAATTCCTTCAGAAAATTCAAAATTTTAGGAAAATTATTTATAAAGATTCATCATCGTTTTTAAGGGGGAAAGTTAAACAAGGTATTTTTAAAGCCAGAGTTTCAACCAACTGAATTTGTCTTGACTATATCATCAGTGTAAGAATTATTATTTTATCTCTTATAAATTTCAGAATAATATCTGAGTCATTCACAGAAGTAATTCAGTGGACAGCAGTGTTATTTAGGGACTCTTCTTGTCTAGCTCCTGTATAAGACAAACCAAAGAAATTCATTCTGTCATCTCTGTCTCCAGTCCATAACTTTCATTTCAGCTACATAATTACTTTTACGAAGACAATCAGCACTGATTTAAAGACTTCAGTTTAAACCCATCAGATTCCAGATGGTTAATTAGACCTACCACTGAAAATTTGGGGAGCTTGCTTCCAGTCTGCTTTATCTAGCTCCAGTTTCCAAGTCATGGATCTCATTACACCATCCCTGTGCTAGACCTAAAAATATACTTCTACTTTCAGAAGTCCTTTTTTCTGTTCTGGTAATTTTAGACAATAATTAAATCCTTCTTTTGCATAATGTAAATAGTCTGGGTTTCGGAAAGCTTGTCTTGTAAGAGTGGATTATAGAAGCTCACTCTTTCAGCTCTTATCTCACAAATACGCAGACCACTGCAACTACAGCACTGAAAACTTGCTATCAAAAATAAATCATAAAATATTTGCGCTCAGGTTTAAAAATGCACTTTGACAGCCTATTTCAGTCACACCCCGGTGCTGCAAGCAGCCATCAGAATTACGTATGACAGGACACAACTTTTGGGCACTCAGAACAAGGACCTCGGTAGTCAGACCTGACAGTCGCTGCCGTTTCTTTTTCCTTCTGAAGCGTTCAGTGGCAGTTTGCACATTGACAGCTGGGGAGGGGAAACCATTAAACGGAGCTACACGCTCACCTTGCCTGTTTTAACCTGTGAACTGTCAGGCATGGTAACAGATTCTTATTTGAAGACATTTTCTTTGTCAGGATGGAGTTAGTGCATCTCACAAGAAGGCACAATTTCTTTTTCATTCATGAAGGGCAGCCTGAGGCTGGTGGGAAAACATTACAGTGGAAAATATGGGCCTGCCTAACCTGCAGAATATCGTCCCTCACAATCGCACGGCTCTTAGCAAGGGTAGGCTATGAGCCTTCGCTGATCTCGGATGTCACACGTACCTTTCCAAAACAAATCCTCAGTTTTGTGAAGGGACTTCCTATTTAAGCCAGTATAACAGGGAAAACTTTCAAATACTATCTGACTAATGCATGAAAAATCCATACCTCGATATTTTGGTTTCAAAAAGGATTCTACTAAGTGCCTAGAAAGTTTCTCTTATTTAAAATTACAAACATAGAAACACTGGCAATAGCAGGAAACCCAATAGTGGGGTACAGTTAATGGGTTTTAAATCTAAAAACGATTAATATACTCATTGGCATGATATCCAGCAAACAACGAAATGGATCCTAGTGTGCTTTTCTTTCTCTGAAGTCAAAATGGCAACAATAAAACCCTGCTGTATTCTTTGCCGTATTTGCATCCTAGCAGACATGTGTCCTCTCATCTCACAAAATCAACCTAGATACTTTGTCCATCGTTTTCCACAAAGAAGAGAATCACTAATTCCCTCCACAGACTCTAGTATCTCCTGGCCACTGTTCTAAAGAATTTGAGGGCTCATTAAAAGAGATACTGATAATGTCAGAGGCAAAGGTCTTCAGACAACTGTACTGTTGCTGTTAATACTGATCCTGCCAAGTAAGGCTTTTGCACCCAGAAGGCATAAGTAAGATACCATGGCTCTGCAAGTTACTTGGCTTTCAGATATTAAAAAATATCAAGAACAGGAGAATTCCACTCGCTGAAGGCGCTGGTGCTGTATGTACATCTAATACAGAGTCCCTGTCACAGCCATTTTGACTTCATTCCAAAACACTAGGCTGCAGCTATCAGCTATTCTTGGCTCTCCTTTACAGCATCATCCTCCTTTAAAAAAACCTAACCGGTGAAGGCAGTATCTCAACTTCAGCTGGAAATACTATGATCTATCCCACTGATCCCACTGATTTTCAGAATGAGAAGCTCAAGACTGCTAGCAAACAAAACAAAACAAAACAAAACAAAACGGACAAGAACAAAGATACAGACTAGAGAGAGAATAAAACCACAGTTCTCTGGATCTCAACCAAATGAAAGGCATAGCAGCGTATGCCTCCTTTGCAGAGGTCTGTTTTACTGAATGATTTCGATAGGGCAAATAATTGCGACTCTGAAGTGATAGCACAGACACTGTAGAAGCAATGAGATTTTTCGCAAGTAGGCAAATTTTTAGTAAACTGAGCACTTAAGTTCAACAAGATTTTTCCAGTGTCTAAATAATATCAAAATATTTACTGTATGGTACTGTACCTGACAGAATGAGCTGTTTCTCTAACAGCGGGCAAGGCTGTCTGGGAAAGCTGCAGAGTCAACTGTTACAAAGCCTGGAGGGAAACTTGTGTTTTAGTATTCCAAATTAAGTTTAACGATCAGAGTTCACAGAAGGGATTATTTAAATTCTCCTCCTTTAAATGGCAACTGGACATGATAAATACGCCATAAATATGAATAAGGTAATGACTGCAAGGAAAACCAGCTCTGATAAAACTTGCACAAATAATAAGGTCCCTCTTCCCTGTAAAGAGCAAGTGGACCATACACTGAGAAGGCTACATACATGCACACACAGGATGGTGCAAAAGAAAATAACAAGAAGCCTCCTAATACCTAATTTGAGCCTTTGTTCAAAACCTTGGAAATATATAGCATTAGTGATTTAACCCCTCAACAGAAGCCCTTTTTACCCTCTACTTCAGGAAGCAAACATGTCAAAAGCTGTTTTGAACCAGTAATTCATACAGAAACAGAGATTGTTGCTCGAGATAAAAGTACCACTGAAAGATAAGGTGGCAAACGAAGTTATCAACATACAGTCCAAAAAGCCTCTTGGCCTTTGTTCAATCAATCAGATTTTTCAGAAGACAGATAATCCTTCTGAGACACAGAAACCAAAAGAGCAGGGAAGGGGAGGAAAAAAATGTCATGAAATTACATGAAAGTTATCAGAAAGAACACAATTATTTCTAGGAAATCCTCCAGCCAATTCCTGGAAAGACAAACAAATAGAAAGACTTCTTGAAATACAACAGCTATTAAACCAATTTAATAAAATACATTAATAGCTTCTACAGTAACAGAAACATTTCATTAGGTAGTAAGTTGCTACATTCCTTTCCCTGCTGAAAGATCACATTTTAAAGTCTCCAAAGGTCAGTATTTTTGCTTTTGCATTGGGTACAACTTTCATGGACCAGAGCTGTAGCTCAGCTTTTGGATAGAGACAATTACAAGCGCAGGTGGAAAAACGTATGTGTTTTTTCAACAACAGATCCCTAGCAAAAGCAAACCCTATAGTTAGAGAGAAGCAGCGCTTCGTGGGAGCAGAATCTCTCTCTGTCTTTCTCTTGAGGAACAGCAATTTCTAGAGTATTGCATCATTAGTTATTTGCTTCAGTACCTGAAAAAGCAGCTTAGCTCATCAAATACACATCCTCAGACACCCACAGCAAAACCATCCCTAAACACAGTAAACGATATGTGTATATGGACCAAGAAAGAAAAAAAGTAAGTCTGTTATCATTTAATTATCAGATTTGTACACCATCTGTAGTATTTGTACCAATCTGTAGTATTTAACTACCAAGCTGCATAGATTGCTGTACACACAGTAGATAGAATTTACTGGACATTCAGTCTCAAACTCAGCCTAAACTGTCACATTACAATATGAGTCTTGTTTGAATAATGATATTAATTTTAAATTTAATTGGAGCAACAAAGCAATAACTTATTTTCAAAACCTATGAAAGGTTTTAAAACCTATAGAAAAAGAGGTGGTAAAGCATTCAATCGTACATTTACACTTGCAGATTCGAAGTATCTGTTTCCCATTGTCACAAATACATTTTACTACTATTTTTGTACAGCACCCTTTCAGGAAGCTACAGTACAAAATATCGTAAGTCGGGCTCACGTTTTGTAGTTGCTTCATTTAGAGATTTTTTTTTCCACTTAGATATGCATTGAATTCAATTTTCACTTTAGCCCATGGCATTTTAAACTCTGTGCCTTAACTATAAGATTTAATTCTCCATTACATGGAAGCTCCTATATCAAAGTTGGTTGGTTTTTTGAAATACATCACAGCAAAAGCTTCCTAAAGTAAAAACACACCTACCAATTCAAAAACCTTACGCGCTCAGGATTTGAAATTCTTTCAGACTGTATAATCTGGCCTATTGAAAAAGATAAAAGATAAAGAAACAAAAGAAAAAAAAAGATAAAGAACAAAAACCTACTCAAACCGAGTCTTAATAGATTCACTCAAAAGATGAAATATATAAGAAATGTACACCATGAATTTTCGCTTAACTTGTCCTAAACCATTTTCTACAGAATCTACTTATTCCGTATCTGGACTACAGCCTTCATTCCATATTCCCTCTGCCATGTCATAGCTGCAGCCATTCGTGGTACAAGTACATATTCCTCAGATAAACAGTTATATCCAACCATGCAAATCAAGCTCCTTTGGATTTTCTAAAAGGTAGAAAAGTGAAGTATTTTTGCCAAAAAGAAAATATTTGTAAGAACTATGAAAAGATAAAAATGGTGTTAGAGACGGCAACCTGGAACTTTTAACAACTCTACTGCTTCTCATGCTCTGGAAGAAATGAAAATAACACCAGTGGTTAAAAGAAAAACAAAACACAAACAGCAACAAAACCCACCAAGCTTTTATTGCTTTTATTCCTCATGAACTGCGATCATGTTTTTGTTGTCTTACTTCTCTAAGGATTCAGGAAATGGGCAGTGGGTGTGCTCATCAGAATATGCCTACAGGTCTGTAGTGATGTGCTTACTCGCACTTTCATATTTCTGGTACAAGACTGCTGCTTCATTTTGAGGGCCTTGCCTGAGAGAAGGCTCATGAAACATCACATACTTTTATCTCTGTATTCTGTGCCTTAATGACTACGCGTAGTTGCCGTACAGCCTTTGATACGTACAATTAAAATAAATACTGTAACAGAAACTTCTGAGAGAACTGGGACTCTTGAGCTCATTTATGGCTTCAGGGAGGTGGGGGATGACAGATCTTGCTGACATTTGCTCTTGGATAGCATTGAAACAGAAACAACTCATGAAATGTATATTACTTTCTTCACAGCACTGGAAAAATAACACTACCTTCTTCCCAAATTACACATAAAAATAAAAGAATGCTCCATGATAGCTGCTTTCCACAAAGCTCATATAAATGGTTTCTAGCTGTCACTGTCTGGTCCAAAGCTTAATTCCACTGAGCTGCTGAGAATAAAGGGTGGTGATTAAAGGAATACAGTGCTACAGTGCCACTTCAAATGCTATTTTTGTGGTATACAAGGAACGATATCATAGATCAGCATCCCTAATGCATTTTGGAATTCCAGGATGCAGCTGCAGCATACACCAACCCAGAAATCTGGCTGGGGTATTTAGGGGACTTTGCTCTATATTTGTCTGTATAGTTGAAGACTACTGGTTTCAAAAAAAGCTGCATTGATCTGATGTTAATACCTTCCAGCACAGAATGTGCTGGATCTGATTTTGAATGCGGAATTGCAGTAACAGGTTGACTATGGAATTATGCTGAGCTATCATGAAAAATTGAGTATATAAAAGACTGTATTCCCTTCCACAGAATCACAGAATG
>NW_010206366.1:124452-126452 GCF_000695765.1 Mesitornis unicolor | reverse complement strand
CCACGACTCTCTGGCTTCTTTCCTTCAGCCCATGAGTCACTTGTTCTGAGCAAATGGAGTGGATGAACTTCACCAAATTCATCACAATAGCTTCTGAATTTTCTTACAGAAATCAGTGAGGTTTTGGGCGGAAGGTTTGTCAGTTTGCTGGTTTTCTTTAATGTCTGTGTCTCATTTTCACATCTCTCTGTTTTGAGCAATACTATTTTACAAAAACCTTTGCTGTGAAGATAAATTCAGTGATCATTAAACGATTTTCAGAAAATGCTTGAAGGCCCTCGCCCCTCGTGTGTAGCGCTTTCTGTTTCAGTTGCACCTTGTCATGGTGACCCCTGACTGTCTGTTGGAGCAGGCAGAGGATCCTGAGTGTCCCCACTCCTTGGCAAGCCCCCAGCCACTGCTCCAGAGAACCATACCCCTCATCATCTCATCTGATACTGGGGGCAAAGGGCTATTAGAGACATTCTCAAGGGTCTTGGATAACTTTCACTGTTTGGAGATGCCTTTGTCCCTCCATTGCCTGTGAAGACAGCATCCTTGGCAAGCCTGAAAGCCTCATATAGAACCTGCCATAACAGCACTGTTGGTCTTTGCAAGTACATGGCCATGGGAGTAACAGCATGGAAACAACAGGGGCAAAAATACTGTCCCACAGGCTCTGGGACACACTGCCAGGGCAGCACAGGGGAAAGGGCAGAGATGTGAGGGAAAAGGGCAGAGCTGTGAGTGGAAAGCAGGCTGAAGGGTTGCAGAGGAAGACCCTTAGCAAAACCAGAGGGTACACTAATGCTCAGTGCCACGCATGCACAAATCTGTACTCTGGGTAACCAAGGGCAAGGAAATCTGTGTCAATCTGTAAGGGAATGAGAGGCACACACTCCCCATCCTTTCTTGAGCTATAGAATCTACAGTGAGCAAAAAAACCTGCATCTGCTTTTACACCATTTCTTGACATATTTAAGGGGAATGTGTGCTTTTCCATAGGTAGTGTTTGCCTTGCTTCTGTCCTTGCTTTTTTTTTTTTTTCCTCTTGACAGAGCATATGCTTAATGTGCTTATATTTTCCTGGTAGCCTCCTTGGCTCTTGAGAGCATCCTACACAGAAAATGCAGAATACTTTTTTCTCAAAAGAGTACATGCAAGCTAGGAAGATCTGTGGTAAGGGCTGACTTCTCCATTGTTATATGTTTTGTTCCGTTTTTTATTTACATCTGACAGTGTTTCGAAACAGTACCACAAGACAGAAATCTCACTGCAGGAGGACTGCTTTCTGGTTTTTTACAAATGCATTTGAGATATTGTCTGCTTCAAAATGCCTTCAGTCTAAGTAGAGAAGAGAAGCAGGGAACAAGACAAAAAGAAGCAGAGAAAGGCAGCATCACCTCCCAGGTAGGCAGAGGGCTGGAGTCTGGTACTAAGTGCAATAGATAATCCTGCCTTTATTTAATTTTCCTGATGTCTTCTTAAAGCCTATACAACACTTTGATTATTTTTTTTGTTGTTGGCATCAAATATTATTTGGGAAAGGACATCATAAGAGAGATGTTGAATTTCAGTGAGACTGGGTATCAGCTCATTGTTGGTGACTGGAAATTATGAATGTCTGATGGCTATTCAGTAGCTGTCGGCTTCTGTCCAGCTACCAATTAACACCCAATGCAGGTGAAAAGACAACAGATTAGAAGAAAGCAGCGCTTACTTCTTCATGATAATTATTTTTATGAAATCAAGAGCAGCGTGAGACAGCTGGAATTATTGTACTCTTGATCCATTAAATTAAGGAAAGATAACTGCATTGAGGTGAACTCTGTTTTAGCCTCTGAAATCCCAGCTCTAGTTTTCAAGACTTGCTCTCAACAAAAGCAACTACATTCTTTTTTTTACAGTTTGAGTACCTCCTTCAAAATTATTTCCTTCTCACTTCTGCTCCCCTCTGCACTATCTTCTGTTCCCTTCACACTGTCATGCAAAGCATTACGGATGCTTGAACTCTTATTTGT